>NC_088326.1:8792878-9095909 GCF_910592395.1 Lineus longissimus
GATTTTGTGTAACTCAATCTTGCCTGCCTGCCTATCTTGGCTGCTGCCTAGTCTCCCTTTAATGTCGCAGGCTATTGAGTCCAGTTTTGAGACGATGGAAGTCCTGTTATCGCTTCGTTGCTATGGTTATTCAATTATTTGTAATTCACATTAGTTGTGTCGGGATCTATAAATATCCTGTCTAGTGCATGTTAATTGTCAAGGAATTAAGGAACTTTTTTAGAATGAAAAGTGGTTTCTGATATGTTTCAGGGGAACTTGGCCATTTCTCGTGTCTGAAGAGCATCTTGTCATGTACCATGATAACATAAATAATGGGACAGGGTTTAAAATTGTGTACATACTTTTTGCTATCATAAATTTTGCAATCAGTCACTCTGTAAATAAGTCATGGGATATTTTAAATCATGTTTATGTGAGATTATTTCAGCTGTACTTGCATGATTGTTATCATACTGGTACTTATACTAAAATATGTTTGAAAACAGGGTGTTCATTTGAAAAGAGGGACCATCACTGCAATTTGGTAATTGCTTTTATCCCATAAATAGATAGGCCTACACTTTTCATGAGCATTGTGTGTAAAATATGCATAACTTCAGGTCTACAGACCTGAGGAAATCTTTGAAAATTTTTGCAGTCGATATAATTTCTGTTCAGATAGCTAGGAATCTGGTTTGCTGTGTTTTATGAAAGAATTATAGATCCTGCTTCGTGTTTCAATTTAAAAGTTTGGGATCATAAGATTGGCATGGCCAAGGGGGCAGGTTGTAAACTGGGGGCGAGGGGGGGGGTTGGCTTCAAGGGGTTAATTTGCTTCCCTTTGCAATTTTTGTTGCTGTTTTTATTATATCACTGTTGTATCATATTGAGGACATCAAGCGCATTAAAATGGCATATCTATCTCCTTGCACATCAGAATTCTTTGGTTTATTGCATATGTAGCTTTCAAATAGATATTGTGAAATCCTCCAAAAAATAGGCGGTTATAGATGGAAAGTTAAAAAAAGGCGGCTCTGTTGGGTTAAGCATGGGCATTTACTCTACAGAGCTGGGTCATCTGTCTGCGCAGGAGGCTAATGGTGTTATGGCTGGAATGTCTGCCCTGTTTCAAGGCCGCGACCTCACATAAATTTGAGCTCATTGGCCACACCCAGCAACAGAAGGGTGACACAGAGGCAGAAGATGGAGTAGGGGCACAATGCATGCAATACCTCAGTGTAATGACCACACAAAATAGGACTTCCAAGAAGGGCATGAATATGTCATGTACACACCTTTGAAACCATCAAATGGAGACGTGTAAGATCGCTCTGTTAGCAGGGACAAGTGAAAAAAGCTGTCCAATTCATCATAGTACATACCATGCCCCAAGGTGACGGCAGCCTTTCATTCACCAGTCCTCTCCAGCTGCTGCCTGTTATCACAGCCACCAACCCCCCCCCCCAAGTCAACAAGGGGCACCAATGGCAGAGGTGAATTCCTGTATGAACTGAAAGCTTTTCATGGAAGTTTCAAAGTTACTCATTTTTGATTGTCAGAACTGACCTGGATATGGATATATCCAAACTTGATATTCTTCGAAAAGGTTATCCTAAAAAAAACAGGTGTTCACGTTGGCCACATTGATTTCCTTGGGTGTGACTAAAAACTAATCAGTAAATCAGTAGGAGGCAATCCCCACCATTTACGATATGAGAGTCATGCATGCCCTTCCATCAGGAATAACCCAAATCAGGTTTCTAACCAACATGCGTTCTGTGCTCTGACCTTTCCAATTTTACATGTTTGACATTTACGTGAACTGAATAAAGAGACATGTTTTTGAAGCTCATCACAGGAGAAGCATCTACATGTATTGATATCCTAATGATGCTGTCATTTTGATTGTGAACTTTCCAGTATCGGGATTGTTCTATTATTATCATACTGCTACAGCTAATTCATTGGTTAATGTAAACCCTGCATCCCCCCCTCCCCCTCCCTCGCACACACAATTGATCAGGGACGAGAGTGGAGGACATTGTCTCTCTATCTAAAGCCACTCGTTGTCGTCATATTGAAAATATTGAAATATCAGTCTGTGTTTCCACCGGGGGACAAGGTCCCACAGGTGGCTGAGTGAATTGGTCAGTTTCTCCTAAAATTTTGTATATATACAGTGGAACCGAGAACGAGAGTGGAGGACATTGTCTCTCTATCTAAAGCCACTCGTTGTCGTCATATTGAAAATATTGAAATATCAGTCTGTGTTTCCACCGGGGGACAAGGTCCCACAGGTGGCTGAGTTAATTGGTCAGTTTCTCCTAAAATTTTGTATATATACAGTGGAACCTTCCTTAGCAGACACCGCTCTATTAAGGACAACCTCTCTGCTAAGGACACTAGTTTTGGTCCCAAATTGGTAGTTTCTATTCAATTTGACCTCTCTAATCAGGACACCTCTCTATTAAGGACAGCACTTGCCAGTCCCGCAGGTGTCCTTAATAGAGAGGTTCTACTGTATTCCGCTTCCTGTATGGTATTTGTTCAATGTTTTCGACACAGATCATGTGAATACAACTCATTGATTTGGTAAAGAAAGCTTGTTAAATTCTGTTAGTCGTTTTAACGTCTGTATTATCTTTTTGGAAACGTTTTTTTTTTAATCAAGATAAAAAGAAGTCGTTTTTGGCGCCAAGGGTTCATTCCTTTTTTGAATCTAACCAAAGTTGCGGGTGGATGTGTGCCATCATGACAAGTTGGAATGGTTTGGCACGAAACTAGTTGGTAGTTGACATCTGTTGAATATTGTGTCTGAATCACAAGGAATGCATTTGGGATTGTTCTGATCGTCTTTCCGGGTCTTCTCCTTTACATATATCTGATGCAAGCCATAGATTCTGCGTTGTGCCGACCAGCACTGGAACTAAGCAATACAGTCAACAGTGAAGAGCTCTTAGCATTTCTATCGTGCTCATATACTTTGACATCAAAATACACAATCATTTCACATTACTTTAACATGGACAGCTCTTTGTATGACTCATCCTTATTTAGCAAACCCCAAATGTGGAGGCGTTAGTCTCCATGGAAACGTTTGATATAGAGCTCAACTTTGACATTTTGGGGCGATTCCCAGGTCATCCCAGGGTAGGGATATTTCCTTTGGTTGCCATGGTTGCATTAGCTTTCCAGTGTGTTCTTTCACAAGCAGGAATTTTGTTTGGAAAACCACTTTCTTAGTGTCCACCTGTTGTTCCTGGGCAGGGAAATATCATTTGAAACAATACTGCCCACTGGTCATGTTGGTTGGCTGTTCAGTGTTAATATTATTACCCATTTTAGTATGATTTTCAGGCCCGCATGACTGGTAAATTCTTTCGTACAAGACAGAGGTAGAAACTAATGTATTTTTGTTCCGTTGCTGGGAATATCCTAGCTCAAAATCCAGAATAGACATGATGGTAATATCCGTTAGGAGAAACCATGCCTTTATTGTGGTTCCCATATTAGGGAGGTTGAGATCAACGACTTATCACAGATCATTATATGTTACGTACATGTATACGGATCAAAATGTGCACAAAATTTTTCCTCTTTCTAAAGAGATTTATTCGTATACGCATAAGGATCCGTGATAAGTTGTTGATCTCAACCTCCCTAATAATTCAGGAGGTGGTGTCTGTCCACAAAATAGTTTGTCATAGTTTTATAATGAATGTACAATATGCAATTAGCCTCTTGATGAACATAATATTGCAAGTGATGTTCGGGGAATTGTTGACCATACCCTTACGGAACTGAGGTGATAGCCATACACCTGATGATCACCTCATTGTCACATTATCCTCACCTTGAAATGAAGTACACCTTATCATCACCTTGAAATGAAGTACACCTTATCATCACCTTGAAATGAAGTAAACCTTATCATCACCTTGAAATGAAATACACCTTATCATCACCTTGAAATGAAATACACCTTATCATCACCTTGAAATGAAGTACACCTTATCATCACCTTGAAATGAAGTACACCTTTAATATCATCACCTTGAAATGAAGTACACCTTATCATCACCTTGAAATGAAGTACACCTTATCATCACCTTGAAATGAAGTACACCTTATCATCACCTTGAAATGAAGTACACCTTATCATCACCTTGAAAGGAAGTACACCTTATCATCACCTTGAAATAAAGTACGCCTTATCATCACCTTGCTGTCACCTTATCATCACCTTGCTGTCATCTGAACATAACCTCAATGTCACCTCCGAGAGTCACCTTATCATCACCTTATTGTCACCTTGATATGACTTGGTTCCGTAAGGGTACACATAAAAAACCCAATCACACAGTTCTTCTCTGGTGACTTATTATTTCCAATAAAACAGGACCTCATCTGAATGGACACACTAAAAGAAGAAAACATAAGATGCGTTTTGGATGATTGGTGAAGGGTGAATCGAGTGACTTGGTGACGATCAGATTCGTCTGGTGATGCCATTTATAAAGTACAGGATTTTGACAAAGAATTCATGCAGCATGGGAATCTATGCCTTTCATAAAAAATGTTATTCAAAACTTTGCACATTGTACTGTTTAAAATGTTTAAAAAGTAATTTTAATAGCAAAGCTTTTGTTTGAACTATAAAGATGTACCAGAACTTGATACATCCAGAACTGATTTCTTTAGGTAATTTAATACTCTTCTTAAAAGAAGAGTATTATGAAGGTCTTCTCAGGCCTAAATTTATCTACATGTACTTTGCACACAAGGAGTATATATTTTAAACTTTAAACACAAGGCGGCCATTTTTCGCCGATGAAAGTAATTTTTTTAGACTCTGGAGACAAAAAAGGTCATCCCTGAAAGTACCTTCACAGTGCTCTTGTTTAGCTCTTCGTATCCTCTTTTGAATTCATCAAGCTTGGCAAACTTGAGTTCTGATGCGTCTTACTTCAAACAGTCTTTCAATAAAGAGTCAGGCAACTAGGAATGTATGGTTTCAGCATCAAAGCCAACGTAACGCCTGTTTTGAAAGTGGCACATTGGGACAGAGCTCTCTCGGGTCACGCATTGACCCAAGCCATTGACCCAAGCCAATTCCGCACAACTGGAACTTGGAACAAATTCTTCGATCAGCTGAACATGGCCGTTACAAACACCCTGTTTTAAAGCAAACGCTAGCTTCAAATTCACAGGTTTTTATAAAACTATTTAGATATAGTGTGAAAGACAACACAGATATGAAAAGTGACATGTTCCGTCTTTTTACTTTTCAACAGTTTTGAGAAGTAGTGATGACATTTATTTGAAAATCCCCTCTGTCCGTCAGTCCGTCAGTCTGTCTGGCCACTTGTAAGCACTATATCTGGAGAAGTCGGCAACGTATTAAAACCATAATTGGTGGGTGGGTACATATAGGCATTAGTAAGGACCTTATCGAAAATTAGGTCCCTGCATCTAAATCCAAGATGGCTGCCGCCTTACGTGTTGAAATATTGCGAGTGCATAGAGCGTGATATCTGGAGAAGTAAGCGATGTATCAAAGCCAAATTTGGTGCATAAGTACCTTAGGCATTCGTAAAAACTCTATTGAAAAGTAGGTCACAGCGTCAAAATCCAAGATGGCTGCTACCTTAGGCGTTGCAATTCCACTTCAGAAACAACTAACCAGGATTGCGCACACCACAACATTAATAAAGTTGTGTTATCTCTCGGACTACAAGTAGTACTTGACAGATTAAATTCGAAACCACATGTACTGCTGTTCATTCGTTTATTTTGAGACAAAAAAAAGCGAAGATCCATTAAGATAATGACTGATTGCTTTACAAAGTATCTGAAGAAAACACCCCAATTACATAATTCTTAGTGAGACCTTTATATTTATTCCTTTATGGTATCACACCTGGTATCAATTGCCAATATTCACTCGGCTAATCTACATGTAGTAGGGGACGAGGGCTATCTTTAGAGGAGGGCAGGGGGCAGAGTAAATGCTTTTGGAAATGTAATTGGTAATATGACTACCATGCCTTCCTTTCTAGATGGCAATAGGTGTAACCACCATACCATACTATATTTCATCAGGTTTTCAGCCCAAATATGCTAGCCCTCCCCCCACACACACACTCCCGAAATATCCAAGAACTAAGTAGAAGGATGATGTGGAATCTACTATGTACACATATTGTAGAACATGTTCAGGCCTTATGTGATGAGAAGATGGTGCAGTTCCTCCTTCATGTTGTCTTTGTGGACAAGGCAGTTCATGAACATGAGATGCTTGGATAGATTATTTAGAATTTAGTTGGGACCCTGAGCAAGTCTGTACCAAAGGTTGTTAGAGGCGCTTGTTACTGTGCTAGTTGTCGGGTTGACTCCCTACCTGGCAACTTGTTTATGAAAGTCAGTGGATTTGTTACTTGTCTTGCCTTGGAGTAGCTGCAATACCTTGTTTTTCCTCAACTGCTTAAATTCAATACAGTAGTGTGTTTCCATAGTTACTGGCTATATTTATAGGGTGTAGGCCTAGAGAAACAGAAACTCAAGGGATGGGTCCCGTTTCATACAACATGTCACATTCTGTCTCAGTGCTCCACAGTTGCTGAAAGGAACCTTCTATGGTTTTCTGTATTGAAGAAGATAACATTACAGAAACAGACAGAGACCTTCTCCAATATCTTATGGTGGCAATATAAATTTGAAATTGCTAAATCCCAAATCCTTGGGGGGGGGGGAATTGGTGTGCTGTTTAACTACTGCATTTAGATTTTGAGACATGGTAGGCATGCAAGCGAGAGGAGAGCTTATATCTTACATGTCTTATGGCGCAGCATCCATCTTCGTCCGGAAGCAAGACACATTTTGTAACTGCTGGAGCTCTCGACTTGAAACTTGGTGCATGTTCCCCTATGTATTAAATGACACCATGGAGGCAAAATTTCGATCTGGTTCGATTTCTGATTTTGCCACCAGGTGGCTAAAACCGAAAACAAGAACATATCTGAGGGAGGTGAGCAACTGCCCTTGCCATTTCATTTTGAAAGATTCTTTGGCCTGAACTTTCGTACTTTGAGGGAACTCCAAAGATTGAAATTAACCACAATTCAAGTCAATGTATGACCATTGTCTGAAAATACATGCGTTTGTGATCTATGATATAACATAATGCTGTTTTCAATGTTTGCCAATCTCCTCCATTGACTTACATCAAATGTTCCCGAAGGTGGGCTTAAAATGTCCAGACACTTATATTTCATTACGTCTCTGACAGAAAAAAGACCTATTCTCCACAATGTCTGTCTTTCATTGGGAGTGACGTCATTCTTTACCTGCATGTTGCATGGCAACGTCAGCTGCTTAAAGTACTATGCTGTGACATCACCAAGTCCCTCAACGATGTGACCTCATCAACGTGTGTTGCTATGACGTCACAAATGTTAGCATTGGGCAGATCTTCATCCTCTTACCCACATTACCATGCCTTGGGCTATCTAATGTCACCACGCAATAGGGCCCAGGTTCGATCCCGGGGAGAACCCAGGATCGTATGTCTGGATGATCCGGCGTGGCTTTCAAGGAACTAAAAATTCCTGGCTCTTCACAGTCCTTCGAATGAGACTCAAAACCGAGGTTCCTTGTACCTGGTGTCTATGCCAGGGCAAGCTAAGACCCCACCAAGTGAGAATCATGAGTAGCTTGCGTGGACTCTATCTCTCTCGCCAAAGTCGGACCACTAGGCCAATAAACCCAATTGGCACCTAACCGTAGTGGCACGCAGGATACGCTCATCCCGCCTTGGAGGAGGATTACTCCTAGGAGAATGACCCCTCCAAGTGCAGAGCGAACGCTGAAGAAGAAGAAGAATAATGTCACCAATTATTGCCTTGAGTAACTATTGAAATGTCTAAAGCACTGTATTTGTTATTTTGTGGACCAGCTGGAAATACACTTGGCTCTTGAGATCTTTCTGAAACTAGAATAGATCATGCTGAAATAAGATTGTTTTCTAAAATTCTCGACTGGTTTAAGCTGCCCAAGTGATCGAGTTCATGACGAGAATGATGCCATTACGATCGAGTCTCATGAGGTTTCTTTGAATGGTTTTGCAGTTATACCTTCGTCTTGTATTCTTATAAATTATGGACGTACAGTAGAACCTGCCTTAGCGGGCACCTCTCTATTAAGGACACTAGTTTTGGTCCCAAATTGGGTTTTGTCATTCAATTTGACCTCTCTAAACAGGACACCTCTCTATTAAGGACAGCACTTGTCAGTCCCAAGGGTGTCCTTAATTGAGAGGTTCTACTGTATATTTCAATACATTTCCCAAAAAATGATACTTTATGCTGATACTGAACATATCGTTTGGCGATGTTTTTATTACTGCACTGACTCCATCTCACGATATGCGCCACGAGAGGAGGTTTTGTTATCGATAACTGGTGAAATATGCATTGAACTTCTGAAGTATCATTGCTGATACATTGAAGTCTGTGTATAGATCACTCTCACAGTTACAGTTACCAGAATGTGACCCTCCTCACCATCTTGATTATTATAAGAACTATTCTGACCCGTCTCATCCTTTGAAAGTCATGTGGAGGGGAAGGGGTCTGATGAATTTCAGATGTTTTCTGAAGTTTCTTTTTGTATACAGTAAACAGTTCTCCAAAGTGGTTTATTGTTGTTTATTTCCTTGTTTTACTTTACCTGTAGGTAAGGAAGAGGAGGAAGTAGCAGAAAATGTGGCAGAAACAGCTGCCCAAGAAAAGGGTAAGTAAATTGACATAGCATAGCATAGCATTGACATACATGTAGCATATGCGACATCCAAAGGCCACCCCATGACTAACTGAATAGACTCGTGGTCCTTGGACCTGCTTGATGATGTGTCAATTGTCTCTTAATTCTTTGGCCAAATAGTATGTTCATTACTTGGCCAAATAGTATGTTCATTATTTAATAATGAACATACTATTTGGCCAAAAGAATTGAGAGACAATTGACACATCATCAAGCAGGTCCAAGGACCAAGAGTCTATTCAGTTAGTCATGGGGTGGCCTTTGGATGTCACTGCAAATCCACTCCTGAGCTAAAAACATTTGAATCCATTGAACAACTGATGTCAGTGTCTCCACCGCCTGGATTAGGCCTACAATGCAATGTGAACAAAAGAATGTGAATCGTCAGGTCGCTGAACTTGGTTTATCGATATTCCTGTCATTGATGGAAATCTCCTGGAATAGGGAATTGCGCTCTCAAAGGAAAACCTTCAGTGATGTGAGTTAAAAACTACTTTTTCTAGGTTTTTGTTTTGTTGTGAAATATATGTGTTTTATAATTAATGTAAGTGTTATTCATGCGGTATGTGCATTAAAGTTATTGTGATAAATGAAGCAGGATGAAAATATTGATATGATATTATGCCATATGCTATGTATCATTTATTGTCGTGAATGTGAGAGTTCTTCTAATTGTAAGCTGCAGCAGCATGATTCAGGAAATGTGAAACTCTTTAAAACTTCCGTGAGAGTCTTCTACAAAAGGCTGTTTCTAAATTTGGCATATTCTCTGTCAAAGTTAGTTGTGATAGGAAATCTTATCGTGTGAAGAACACTCTGCTCATATATGCACATTATATTCAATCCAGATAATTTGTAAAGCAGCAAAGGGTTTTTTTCATATTGTTGGTAGATCATCTGTCACAGAATACTATGACTACAGAATGTAGGCTAACATGACTTGATATAATTTTATGGGCGTTAATCATATTATGTTCCTCCATAATTGTTTTCCACGAAACCAGTGTTAACTTCAGTCCATTTTGGTTTGGTGGGCCACCAGGCAAAAATATTATTTTATCTTTACATTTACCACAACCCCACAAGCCGTGCCAAAAACCATACCACCAGATCAAAGTTTTGGAAGCAGTAATGGTGTTTTTAGCTCAGCTGAAGAAAGTTAGCAGAGCTGGTAAAATAACTATTCAGAATGGCGTCTGTCCCTCCGTCCATCAACATGGGGGTACGTTTTGTAATGGTAAGACCTAGGCACTTCAAATCAAGCCATGAGGATTAACAGCCAAGAAAATGCCCCCGACAGAAAATTTAGCACGGTTCGACTTAAATTCGTCTCACCAGGAGGCTAAAGGCGTAAATTACTACAAAGACATTTTTTGTTACTTTATCTAATAGATAGAGGCTTGAAATAAAGTACAGGAAGTGTACATGAAAATAGTTTTCAGTGTTATTATGGCGCGTTTCTAAACTGCTAAAGCTATGACCTTGAAATTGTTACAAATGACTCCTTACGTCATGTAACCTCTGAAACCAAATTTGGGTGCGATCTGATTCTAGACTTGGCCACCAGGGGGCCAAAACTAAAAAAGGTATAATGTGCAATCTTGGTACACATGATCCCCTACAGCTAGTACCAGAACTAAGTATCGTTTTTGAGCTGTACGGTCTGAGTTCTGTGTTTTTTCCAGAGCTTGTATAGCCGGCCTTAATAAATAGTATTGGTTTTATAGTAGAAACAGCAAGGGAAGTAGCTGAGAAGGTCATGTTTGTCTTGTGTGTGGCAAAAGTTGGGCATATATTTGCAGGTGAGGTTAACTACATCACAAGGAAATACTGTAGTTTCATGAAAATAACACCACTTCATTAACAGCCGGTGTCGCCGCCCCTGACTCATAGGGTGGCGAACAGAGCTGTTGAGAAGGCCGATCATTGGCTGGGATTCCAGAGAGGGTTGTCCATGCCTCATATCCAATACTTCAGTTTCGAGTCCAATCCTTATTGTTTGGGTTGTTGAAACCGATTCGTAGGTCTCCTATGAATGGGATAATGGATCGGGCCTTCGGACATTGTATACTGAGTGTCCCAGAACATGTAAAGGGTGTCCCAGTGCTAATGGCTGATAGTGTACAGGGTGTCCATGAAAAAAGTCCAACTGACATATTGGCTTCTGCTGGTTTTAGGGACTGACCTGCCCTTTCAAAGTGAGGCACTGCTCAGGGAGGTAATGGAGCATGTCTTCGGGTCTTATCATCCCTTACCAGCTTCGGGCTTTCAAAGATACTTTGCAGTGCGAAATTGGTAAGAATGAGAAGTTGTCCGTCACATATCTGGAGACAAAACCGAACATCCCTCTGATGTACAGTCTTGTCCGAAGTGATCAGTGAAGGAATAAAAAAAAACCGATGCAAATCCGGATTCAATTTTTTTTCAAACCTAAAGATACACATTATTAGATTGTCCAGCGTTCAGAATCGTACCCACAATCATTCACAACACCCACAGTCAATTCTAGTTCTAGTCCATCACAATGTCCTCCTCGAACAACATTCACGAACTCTGGTCCATCCACGGCAGTCTCCTCTTCTTCCTCCAAGATAGCATGTGGTCCAGCTTCGATTGGCCTTGGTCGAAACGATGCTTCAAATCAGTTGACGATAACGTCCTCATCAACACCATCCCAGGCATCTCTGATGATGTTGGTCACGTCTCTTAGGCCGATGTGAAGGCAGTCTCCTCGTTCGTCCGTGTGGTCCTTCTTCCACGATTTCCATTGTCGCCGTACGTGACATTTGAAGGACTTCATGACTGCAACGTCTAACGGTTGTACGAAGTATGTGCAACCAGCAGGTACGTAATCCAGGCTGCCTCTCATGTCGCGGACTCGTCCGGAAGTTCTCTGTCCGGTGGACCCGATAATGATCGACGATTAACAGGAACTGGTCGGCCTCGTCGGTGACGTGGGGTGATAGGACTTCATCTAACCAGTGGTGTGCCGTTTCCTCCCTCATCCAACCAGTTTCCGACTGGGTAATCTTTACATCTGCTGGTGGGTTGTCTTGGAGGGCTGCAAGCACCCGGACGAAACCTCTTCTGGGGAAGGTGATGTGCGCCGACAACTTTGCTCCAGAGGCTGCGATGCAGAGGGTGACGGTGTCTCCCAGCTTGGTATTGGACCTGGATGATCGGACGTCTATGGCCTTCTCCCCCGTGGTGTTGGCCGTGTACATGGTTCTCATATCAAACAGGACAAAGGTTTGGTCCATGTTAAAGAAGAACCGCATCTGTATATCAAGACGATCGATGCTCCCAGTAACCGCATCTCGGAAGGTCTGGATCCTTGCAGCAGCATCAGCGGGGACGGTCGTTGTATTCTTGGTCACCTTCCGTAGGGACACGTGGCGTCTCTTCATCAAGCACTCCACCCAGCCTATGGATGCGTTGAAATCCCATAGCTGAGGGCGACAATGCTGAATCCCTTCTCTGACATCTTGGGCTAACGCATTCCACCAGCTTTGCCACACTACCAACGCCTTATCTTGAATGTCGAGAACGGAGACTGCGAGGCGACGCTCTCTCATCTGCTGCAGCCATTGGTAAAGCTGGTCCTCAACCTGTGGCCATAACGGATCACGGGGCTCCATCACCGTCTTCTTCCGGCCATGCCCTTGTTCTTGCTTCTGCTCGAGGTCCTCGAGATTCCACCTTCTAAACGTCTCCCAGGGGATGTTATAGTGGGCGGCGAACTCTGTCATACTGCGCACCGTACCGTTCACCAGTGCCTCCTTCTGGTCTCTCGGGTAGGCAAGTTTTTCCTTCACGGTGTAGCGCCGGCGTCGTTTTCTCAGCAGCTCTACAGCATCCATTGTCGCACAGGTTGTCTGCAATGTGGGTACCCTCAGTGGGGCTTCATTTATAGGCCTAAGAGGCCCTAGAATTACACAAGAAAACCACAAATCCTCGAAACTTCGATTCTGTTTTCTCCCACGTAGGCCTAGGGAGTCTAAATAAAAAAAGAGGGTTGTAGAAAAACAGAGGATGAGCTCCTCGTTTTTCTTCGGAATTTCGTGACTACTATCATTGCCTGAATCTCACTTTGCTTTACTAATGCAAGCATTCGTAGATTTTCCTTCAGAGTTTCAATAAGGACTTTTTTGTTTTGGGGGGTTTGGATCAATCTAAATGGTGCTTCAGTTTTATGAGACAACCTGTATAAACGGTCGGCGAGTGGCCTTACCCTTTACGTCATTCCACATGCGCACTCATCGACCAGTAGGCCCACAACACTTCGAATCAATAGGGCTGCGGTAATAAGTGGTTTAGCGTAACCGTGACAGCTCGGCTGAGCCATCACAAGGGCCAGCGAAGTCACTCATTGGTTACCTCTGGTGAATAGACTCGAGAGAAGAGGCCGGGCCTTGAATATCCCGAAGTGGTGTTATTTTCATGAAACTACAGTATATTCTGGAGTTTGGGGGTATTTGAATAAAATTATAGCTGGGGGAGTTTATCAGCGGTGAAGGATGGATAAATACGCACAACGATGGTGGATCGGCATGTTAATAACATCCACTATACCTAAACAATATCAATTCACATATTCCCTTACCGAAATTATTTATTTTATTTAATCAAAGTAAAGTTAATGTATATGAAGTGATGATATAGTTTGCTGATCACTACCATAGCATGTTCTCCGAACCATTATCTTTAGACATGGCAAAAATAAAAAACAAAGACTCAATGCTACATGTAGCAAGATTACTTTTTAAAAAATGAAGCTCGTGGGACAGACTAGTAGGCCTATGTCAGTTTTATCCTACCAGCATAACCGTTTCGGTCCACAGTCGCGGTTCATACTGCGATTTCATTGGGCCGACCTAGGACAATACAGTGCCAGGACACGACCAGGGTATGATTCGACGACAGTACGACAAGATACTTAGTTCTGTTACCAGCTGTATGTCAGATCAGTTTGCGAAATGTTAGAATTTGGAAACGTATCGGAATTCAGATACCCTCTCAGAATTCAGATAACCCATATCCAAATTTGGATACCCCTAAGTAAAGGGCTTAACTGAAGGACACGCCCACTACCCAGCCAGGGCTACCACCTTCGTGAAGACAGATGTTAGAGCTAATCTTGTCTTCCATTTCTGAAGCTGACCCCAGATTTTGGACCCCATCATTTGCGCCCTTTTAGAAAGTACCGAAGTCTTCAGTACAAATAATATACACATATGATGCACAGGGAAATGTACAGGGGCTGGATATAATTGCTGCTTACAAGCAGCGGAAGAATTTTCAAAAGCTGGTTTGACAGTGTTGTGCACATTTTTCACTAAAACTGCTGTCCTATCTATATCCCCCCCCCCCCATGGACATATTTGTGAAAATCTGGCCCAAAGTATCAGAATTCTGATACCCTAAGTATACGAATTCTGATATGGGTATCTGAATTCGGATTAAGGAATTGAACCCGAGGCGGAGGACCTTGGTTGAGTTACCAAGACACTCGAGGGTGGAGCTAAAATTTCGTCCAAACCCTCGCCTGTCGGCTCGGGTTTGGACTGTATTTTAGCTCCACCCGAGAGTGTCTTGGTAACTCAACCAAGGTCCTCCGCCTCGGGTTCAATTTCTATTCTAAAATACCTCAAACTTAAAAAGATAGGCCACGAAAATAACTTGAATATGTGCAAATTTGGTAAATTCCATCCATCGCCGGTCCGGCCGGAGCGCCGGTAGCGCCGTTGTTTACATTATGTTAGCGCGCAAAGGAAGTCCGCATCGGCTCGCTCAAGTGATGCTAAAATCCGCCCAAATGGGCTATTTGGAGCGTTTTTCTCGGCAAATATGTGTAGTGCTCATTAAAAAACTTAGGGTGGTTGATGCTTCCTTGACTGATTTGTGTTTGAAGCAGTGTTTTGAGAGCCTCAAACTTCTGAAGTGAGGTGAAATTCCTTTGACGTGACGTGTGCATGGTTTCCACATTTTAGTGCAACCCGAGGGAACTTTGGTAGAGCATCTTCGTTGCGTGTCCAAAACACTCCGCTCTCAGAACAAGGCTTATGCATTTTCCATTTAAAAGTTGACTTTACGGTACCAAGGTATTTTAGAATGACCAATTGAACATTCTCCAGCTTCAAGCGTAGCGGTGTCTAGTATAGGAGACATCACATGTCGTACCGACTTTGATTTGACTTATGTACTATACTTTTAGCATGTTTCTTAACAAGGATGAATTGCTAACCACCTAGTATTCATACGGTGAGCACAATGGCCCCTGTCCATTTCATTATTAAAATACTCAGACCACCAGACCAAAGGGTTGGGTTGAGAACACTGACTAACTATCCCAATTTTCGATGTCACAAATTCGATGGACAAAGAGAGGCTGTCATAAAACTGATAATTTTCTGTCATATTAATGGGAAATGGGGTAATTGTAGCCCCTTTGCTCCTATAACTTCAGCTACACAAGATATTTCCCGGGAGCTTCATTGAAACCGCCCACCTCTTCCAATAATATTGCCTGACTGTGATTCAGGGCACTTTATCTAAAACAATGCAGCTTAAATAGACAACTCAAGACTTGTGGTCAGGGCCTGCAATTACCCTGTGGTATTGAGGTGGATAATTTTATGGTGTGTGTGATGGTGAAGGTGTTTGATGTTGAGAATGTGTATGTGCTGAAGTTGAGATTAGTGTTCAGAGACTTCAGCATTTAAAGGGAGGATTGCTCCGAAACTCTTATAAAATGGGGAGTTTTTATTGGCCCGGGTAAAATCTAAGGCGGGAATAAGCTTTCATTGATAAATCGAAGGAGTTTCGAGGATCCCAAATCACTAGTAAGGTGCAAGGAATACTGTTTTTTCATTGGTTAACATTTTTGTATCATCTACATATTCTCATCTTGAAAAAAGACAACATTTGAGATCAATACGATCAACTTGTACCTTCATTTCGCAACATTATCGGTAATGCACCCTTTGCAGATTCGTAAGGTACTATTTGGACGTTCTATTACTATTGACAGCGTAACAGGTCATTATCATCGTAAACTTTATTTATACACAAGAAGACTGTGGCCTCTTTGTAGGCGATTATGTAACCCATATACAGCACCCGGGGGGGGGGAATCCACGTGCTGCTCCCGAATTTTCAACTCAGAATAAACAAAGTTGTAAGGTTATCCTTATTTGGAAATAGTGACGTCAGACAGAAGTTGATAATTTCGCGACAGGATGTCACTACTGCAGGCTCCAGACTCGTGGTGGGAACTCATTAAGTTTGATGAAATAATAGTGATGAAAGGAAGCGGTGTGGTGCAATGATAAAAATAACAATGAAGTGGCCAGGACCATTATTGTCCAATGATGAATATAACAATGATAGTGGTATGTGCCTTTCTGCTGACCGTATAATATATTTAGTGGACACTTCATGCTGGTTACCATCGCCAATGTTGTCGCCATCTTTTCAGCTGGAAGTAAACTACTCCATTAGTGTTAGAAAATTGGGAAAATAGCCGGTCTTGAAAAAGTGTGGATTATCCTTGGGATATTCCTGATGGGTTTTTCAAATAACCTGAAACTCAGGATTTTGTCTGTTGTGGCTATGTCTCAGGAGCAGTGAGCTAATGTCCTAAAAATTTACTGTGGAAACCGCTCATAAAATTTCATCTTATGATTCCAGATAACAATAATTTGACCTACTTTTCAAGGTTACAGAGGTCAAATAGACTGTTGGTTTCCAGAGCATATCTCTGTAACCATTGATGGAACTGGGCACTTCATCTTTTGGTGGTAAAAAGGTCTTTTGGTGTCATTGTGCTATTTGGCAGTTTCCAAGATATTCGACTATGCTCAGCCCCAGAGAAGGCTCTTTGTTAACTTTGGCTGAACGCTGCTACCTATAATCATGAAATTTTTATTATTATTATTATTATTATAAAACATTTCTATAGCGCCCTATTCATAAAAGCAATGCTCTAAGGCACTTTACATTTAAAACATTCATTCATCACAGACATGACATACGAAATATAAAAACACAGCTCCGAAAGTTAAGAAATACAATAATGTTTTCTAAAAAGATGTGTCTTTAAACGACCCTTAAGAGATTGAACACTTGGTGACCCTCTGATCGTTGCCGGCAGTGCATTCCACAGACCAGGAGCAACTTGTCCCAATGACCTCCGGCCGTATCTTTTAGTGCGAGTCCTTGGCACAGACAAGAGGCCCTTGTCCGCGGAACGCAACTGCCGGTTTGGCACATGCTTTACAATAAGATCATCGAAATACTCTGGTGCTAAGCCATTTAAAACCTTGTACAATAAAAGCAGCAGCTTGAACTGAATATGTAAGTGGACAGGTAACCAGTGCAACCCCTGAAGAACTGGACTGTGGACTGTGGACACTGTTTTCAATAAACCTACTTTGGTTTGTCAATCACATTCTATTTTACAATTCGGCATTCTCAAAGGGAAAGCTTCTAATTCATGAAGTGAATATACTCTCAACAATGTGGACATATTTTCGTCATTCCCGCATAACTGTTCAACAGTCAACATCCAACGACAATCCCACTCGACAAAAAGTAATATTAATTCATATCAAATACCTTAAAAACCTTTTATTTGATTTTAAAAGCAGTTATCGAGTAAACGGACACCACCCAAAATATCCACAAAATAAACAGACAAATGACTGCAAAAATGCATTTTCCCAAAAACCAGCGATTTATACCAAATGAATCTGACGTTAGACAAAATTAATACAAATTTAACTAGGCTATGCAAAATAATAGGACCTGTAGTGATAGATTTCAAGGAGTAAAATCGACGAAGAAAAAAAAAGGGAGGCAAAAATAAGGATCACATTGTGAACCAAAATGTTACCGTTATTGGTTTCCGAGGCATATTTCAATATGTAACTATTGATGCTTGGCTTTGTTTGGAATAAAGATGTTCTAGTGCCACTTTTTGACTTGGCCCAAGCAGGGGTGCTTTGTGAAAAACTTCTTTAAGCCGTATTGAAATGAATGCTGCGAGTTACATTTGTAAAATCATGATATCCTTTCTCGCTCACCATAGGGGAGTCTATACAATACCGCAGTGTCCGTCGACGTATCCTGTTTAAAAACAGTGGCACGTTTCTTAAACGTTAGGGCTATGAACTTGAAACTTTGTACACAGGACCCCCAGGCCCCAGGTCAGATGACTTCTGACAATGAATTTTGGTTCGATCTGATTCTTGACTTGGCCACCAGGGGGCCAGAAGTGGAAACCTAAAAAGTGTGATATTTCTGTTTTGAGTGACTTGTTTTCGAAAAAAAATTGATGGTAGGTTCTCCTAGTAGCAAGGATACATCACATATCATATAGGTTTTTGATTCGACCTAATTTTCAAGGTCAGATACGTCAAATGGCGTAAATTGGCCGTTTGAGTGTAACTATGGCACGTTTCTTAACTGCTAAAGCTATGAACTTGAAATTTGGTACACATGACTCCCTATGACATGTAACCTCGGACACCGAATTTTGATCCAATCTGATTCTCGGCTTGGCCACCAGGAGGCCAAAACTAAAAAATGAAGAGTGTGCAATATCTCGCTAATTGGTGACTTGTTTTCGATGATGTTTTTATGATAGGTACTCCAAGCAACGATACATCACATGTCATACCGACTTTGGTTTGACCTACATACCATACATGTAGCATGTTTCTTAACCAGGATGAATTCCTTACCACCAAATATCTATACGCTGAGCACAATGGCACTTGGCCGTTTCATTACTGCGGACAGTCATCAGACTAAATCAGATAATACACAAGTTTTTAACATAAAATGTGTCCATAACAATTGATGCTCAAATGTGACTCGCTCTACCAAAACTAGGCGCTTGTCGCATCTGAACTTGACAGGTTGATACGGACTTGTTGTTCATTTCCCTATTGTAGACCTTTTGTGAAATCTATTACAAACTGATTTGGTCACATTTCACAAAAGGTCTACAATAGGGAAATGAACAAGAAGTCCGTATCAACCTGTCAAGTTCAGATGCGACAAGCGCCTAGTTTTGGTAGAGCGGGTCACAAATTTTCATCATTGATTTCTATGATGGTTTTATAGTGCTATTGTGTACTAGGCACTTTCGTTCATCAGTCAAATCTTGTCTTGTCTTGTCTTCTCACAAATCTCATGAATACTAAGTTCACTTCACCTTCAACGTCTGTGGCCTAAGGCCAAGGGATTATGCTCGCTTTGCGATGCTATTTTTGATTATCCAATTTATTGGTAAAATGGATTAGGAGGCCTTAATTGAAGCTTAGGTTTTTCCTTTTTCATTGCAGAATTCAAGGTGCTGTCAACTGTGATGTTTGTGTTTGCCATGGCTGGCAGAGATGTATTATCTTGTCTTTGTTTCTTTTTTCCAGTTGCCTCAGTTGTGAGTGTCAAGAGAGAGAGATCGCTGAGCCCCCCATCAACAACTGAAAACAATACACACCACTGTGAGTTTTTTTACATTTTTCATAATCTTCTTTGGGTTGTGAATTTCCTGTGTAATGATGGAATGGGGTGGGAGAGGGGACCTACTGATTTTTGGCCCGATCCAATATGAGACAAGACCACCATTGAATATTCCCAGGTTGGAGGTTCCAGACCTATCAATTAGACGCGAGTATGTTTTTAACTGTCAAGTGCATATTTGGAGAGGAATTGAAAAGATATTTGGTGTGGCAAGTTTACAGATATAAAGAAATTATTTGATGAAAAAGATTTGAATTTTGCTAATTTGGCAAAAGGGGGCGTGTTTTGAGATTTTTCTGTCAGTTAGCTGAAAAGAGTGGAAATATCTATATAAAGATCTAGAAATATATAACGTCTGTCCAATTAGTTGATTATCAAAAAATTTCTGTGGTCAAGTACCAGTTTACTTTTCACCATTTACTTGCCCGACTGTCCGGAATATCGTATCAAAATTTCAGATTCACAACCCCATGCAGTATTTGATGTGACGCGGTCAAACATTGACAATTTTATGACTGTGATAGAAAAAGATAGTTACTAGATCATTTTGTACAGATTTGTCTGGAAATAAACTGCACAGAACTAAAAATGCAAAATAATGCACAGTGTTGCCAGTGTTCATGTAATTATACACACAAAACCTTTATTTCATTGTTCCCAAAAATTTTTTTTTAATTGCATGATTGCAGAGGTCAGATAAAAAAAAAATCTTCAAAGAAATCCAACCAGTATTTTGTGCTCCAGGGCCCAAATTGTTGAGGACAAAGAATACATGATTGGCCTTCAATTGTGTATCAATTCCTGTTAAACTCACATGACCAGACTGGCTCCAATGGTTTCTTAATTTTTTTCAGGCAAGAAAAGATGTGTGTCGCCATCTGATGGGACGACTCAAGAGACCACAGAAAAAAGTAAGGCCACGGAAGAAGCACCAAGTCCCGACAGCTCTAAAGATGGTGATTCTGATCTTGGTAGCGCGGCGCGTAACCGCTCTCTCGAAGCATTGTTCAAAGTGACTGACTCGGAGCTGCAGAGTATTACCTCTAAGGTTAAAGTCCCAATCATAGCAACTGAGGCTTTGACGTCTTCACCAGGTTCCGTCCAAGAAGTGCATGTATCCGTTGAGAATTCTGCCGCAAACACAGTTGTAGAAGCTGTGGAAGCCATCAGTACCACACCACCTAGTGGTGAGGTTGAAATGGTACAAATTGTTACCGTGGTTCCCGAGGATATGATTACTTATCAATATCTAAATGCAGATAATGCAAATCAAAAATTTCAGTTGAAGTCGGACTCTTCGGAAGATCACGGTTATCAAATTGTCTATGTAAATCCAGATAATTCACGACAAATGGAACAGAACGTCCATTTAGCATATCCGGCACAAACAGTGTATCAAGATTTACAGGTTGTGCAAAATCCACAACAGCCCAGTTCAAGTCCTTCAACGCCATCAGCCGCAACACCTAACCAAGAAATTGCCCGGAAACGAAAATATTCAGCGCAAAAACCTGGCCGGCATATTTGTCCATATTGCAGTCGGGGTTGTGCCAAGCCGTCAGTGCTGGAGAAGCACATCCGCGCTCATACGAATGAACGGCCTTACCCTTGTGTTCCCTGTGGATTTTCATTCAAGACTAAAAGTAACTTGTACAAACATTGTAAATCCCGCGCCCATGCTATTAAGATTGGTCACTCTGCGGCGAGCATTGACGAGATGGACTTAAATAAATCAACAGATAAAGATGACATAGGGGAAGGAAGTGATATCTCTGAGAGTGAATTAGATGGTGATGATGGAGGTACCCATATTGAAATGATGCCACCAGCGAGAAGGTTGGATAGCCAGGGCCAGTCAACAGACTCTGATTGTGCTGCAGCCTTATCTGTGGCAGGATTATATACGGGGAGAGTAAGCATGCAAAGTGAGGCACCGTCGACTAAACATGATGAAGTTGTCATAATAACTGACATTCAGGACAAAACTGCCTCATCGAATTGGCAACTTCAAAGACCAAATGTAGGCCAAATTACAAAGTCACATTCGTTTACCATGCATCAAGGGGAGGATGAAAAGTTACTTTTTTCATCTGGGAGTTTTGATTCGGCGGCGGCTGGAATATCACGAGCAGAAAAACAGTCGAAATTTCTCCTCCGAAGTGCCTCGGAGCCATCCAAGTCAATGACACCGGAAATGCTGAATCAGAGGATTTCTGCCCTGATATCCGCCAATGATGCAGTTTTGTCTACACCAATGGCTGACCCACCCCGACCAAAGAGATTATCACGGCAAAACAGTGAAAATAAGGAATATACACAACCAAGGTTGTTGCTGCAACAGGGATATCAACAACCAGCTGGGAACGTTGTTATGGTTAGTTCAAACCAGATACAGACAGAGGGGGTGAGAATTATGCCAAAACCACAGGTAGTGACCCCTGTCCCACAAGAGCAGTACTATATAATTGGGGATCATGTAGGCATGAGCAGCCAAATGCAGGTGCCAAGACTTGAACTTGCCACTCCCGTCGAGATGGAGCGCCAACGACCACAAGAAATCAAAATACAGATTCAGTTACCAAAACCTGAGACAAGAGCTCCTACGCGTGAAGGTGTCACTACAATATCTCGATCAAGTAGTGTCATCAAAGATTTACTCCTGAGGAATCAAAGCCCATCACAGGTTGCTGTGGTACCTACAGAAAATCAACCAAATATTCGCAGAATGCTGAGTGCACCACAAATGTCTCAACCTAAAATTGACCATATCGTCGTTGAGGAGATTGAAGGGGGTCACCTTGTCATAGCAGATTCTGTGGAGGTTGATCTTCTTGATCAGTCTCATAGTAATGCTCCATACTTGGCTGCTGATCGATTAGACACCCGTGGTCATATATCCCGTGCGAAAAGTCTTGAGATTTCTGCGTCTGGAATACCACATTTTGGTCGATTACATGCCTCTTCATCCTTGTCACTGTCAAGTATCCCAGGAGCATTACAGAGGTCCGCATCTCTTGGCCATCACCCAGGTGGCTCAAACAGCTCCCTGTCGCAACCGAATTTGGCACAGATGACGTCATTCCAGAGACAAACTAGTACAGAAACACCACCAAACCAAAGCCATGCAAGCTCTCATTCTTTGCAGAAGTTGCGTGGGAAGATTTTGATGCGTCGGTCAATGAGTGCAGAGCGTGTTGTCGAAGATGAGTCAATAGTGAAGCCTGACACACCAAAGATATCGCTAAGCAAACAGGTGACCACACCACAGAAACGTAAGGAAGCATACAAGTCAACATCACTTGGGAGAAGTTCTCTGACTAGCAGTTTGAAGCAGGCGTCAGTAGAACGACAGCCATCCGTGGAGAAGCAAGTATCATTCGATATTGATGGCGAAGAGAAGCAGAAGGAACGAAGATCTAAAACTGACACGAAGGATGATTATGATAGGCTGCATGTATTCTCTCGAACTCAGTCAGAACCTGCAATGGGTTTACAGCACAGCGGGGAGCAGATGCGGGACGAACTAGCCATGCCTGTAGCAGTGGCAATACAACCAGAACCACGCTCAGATCTGGTCGGTCAGTCACTACTAGGACTCCTGCCAATGCCACCAAGGGAAGTACAGGATGTTGTTGCCACAGGAAAAAAGGTCATAAGTGTTTCCCTGCCAGGGTCAAGTCAGCAAGCATTTATTCTGCCAGTCAACCAGAGTTTTCAATTCTTCCGTCAGCCAAGGTTAGCAATTGCACCACTCCACCTTGGCCGCATGTATGGCAATCAGATGGTATCAACTAGCCCCAGCAGCTCCTTCAAGTTCGCTACTTCACCAAAGGATTCACCAAATATATCCCCAGTGAAAGAGCCTGGGAAAATTGTCATGCGTGTACCGGCTGATTTAAAGTCGTCATCAATTCATAATCTCCCTCCAGAGAAAGCAATGTCTTTACTGTTATTGGGGCACAACTATCCATCACTTCGTATGTCCTCCAATTTGTCTTTCTGTTCTTTGCAAGGGACGCAACCAATGTACGTACCCATAGGAAGCAGCAATAAGATATCTATGTACTCAAATTGGAAGACAGCCAGTCATAACCCAAACCCGATGGGCCTGTCAAGCAAGGCACTGTTCTCTCTCTATCGGACGCGCAAGTGGTCATCGCGTGAGTACTTTGTGACAGCACCCACCCAGGCAGCCAACACTGGAGTCCTCACCCACAGCAGTGCATGGAACTTCTTCAACAATGTGAAAACTCCTGCCCAGCGGAACATGACAGCACCAGTTATTTCCAGCCAGATTTCACCTTCGAAGGTGAAACCAGATTTAATCACATCCCCACAGAGAGCAAAAGATGACTCAAATATTCTGATGACAAAGATGACAAAGTTCATTAAACTGCCGCAGGTGACAAAACAGGCATCACTAGATGAAAATGCTCTTCGACGAAATTCAGAGAACCGTGAACTGAAACGGTCGCTTTCTGAAATGGTGACTCCAAAGCGTGTGAAGATATTCAAAGGAGGCTGGAAGTCCGAGGAAGAGTATATCTATGTGCGTGGCCGCGGCCGTGGAAAATATGTGTGCGAGGAATGTGGCATCAGGTGCAAGAAACCCAGCATGCTGAAGAAGCATATCCGCACTCACACTGACGTTAGACCTTATGTTTGTAAGCATTGCAGTTTCTCATTCAAGACCAAGGGCAATCTCACCAAGCACATGAAGTCTAAAACTCACCAGAGGAAGTGTGTTGAACTTGGTGTCTTGCCAGTACCAATTTGTATTGATGACTCGCAGATTGATTTGGAGGCCCTCGCACGTCAGGCCAGGTTGACCAAGGCACAGAAGGATCTTGAGGATGAAGTTGGCATGAATTCTGACGATGATGGAGAGGATGACGATGATGATGACGATGACGATGGTGATGATGGGGAGGATATGGAGATTGATGATGAAGAAGAGACAAGGTGAGATCATCATATTGATCCAGTTCATTCTAAAGCTGTGCGCATGAAATGATGTCATTTTTCTATTGACCTGCATGCAGCCTCTGCATAAATTGCTTTCACAGCCACATTCCTCATTCAGTGAGGTATCAAACATTCTTAGATGTAAACTGATGAGGAACCTGCAGAACTGAAAATCCAGATGGCAGCACTAGTACTAAAAGGTACACTTTCAGTGCATTTTCCATTTAAATTAAGTTTTGTTGATTTTCTCCCTAAAATTCATCAAAATAGAATTAAGGACCAATAAAACAACATTTTTGGTGCTCTTTCCCCATGTAGAGTAACTGAGGGATGAAAAATGCTATAATCATTGACCCATAAAATGACTTTCTCATTACAACCATGGTCCACTTGCCTGCAGGGCCCCCTATTGGCAGGTTTGGTTGTGCAGGTTCCTCATTAAACCCTAAAAGCACTGAATCAATTGGGCAGTTTTTATGTGATTATGTCAATGGTTTTTTTCAAGTGTCATATATAGGTGCCTATACCCCTGGCCATCATCCTTGCTTCAAAGGTTTGGTCTGTTTTCAGGGAAAGTGTGAACGTTTTATCAAGTCTTGAGATGGCTGAACCAGATCATGAGGAAGAAGTGGTGACAGTTGAAACACCAGAGAAGACGAGAGCAAATGCAGCCCCTGCCTATGTGGCCATCCGAGGGGAGCAGGGCAATCAGCCAACATTTGCTAAAGTCATCCTGGATGGTGAGAAGATTTCTGAACAAAGGCAAGTACAGTAGAACATCTCCATTAAGGACACCCCCTGTACTGACAAGTGCTGTCCTTAATAGAGAGGTGTCCTGATTAGAGAGGTCAATTTGAATGGAAACAAGCAATTTGGGACCCAAACTAGTGTCCTTAATACA
This sequence comes from Lineus longissimus, assembly GCF_910592395.1. Classification (NCBI taxonomy): domain Eukaryota; kingdom Metazoa; phylum Nemertea; class Pilidiophora; order Heteronemertea; family Lineidae; genus Lineus; species Lineus longissimus. Next base: position 8,818,074 of record NC_088326.1, read on the forward strand.
GAGGTTGTCCTTAATAGAGAGGTGTCCGCTAACAGAGGTTCCACTGTAGTAAATCTAGAACTGTTGTTAATGATCATCTACAAGGTGACACAAAAAAGATTATGCACTCCCAAAAAGTACTTTGAATTTTTACCAGATTTTTGCCATGTGCAGCTGAGATCAAAACCTTTGGTTTCCAGATGGATGGTTCTCATTACAGTTCATTACCCACATTAATTGTTGCACAATAAGCAATGACACTTCTGTAGCTGAACAGGTCATTAACCAAACTCTCAGACCATGGTAAAACAATGAAACGTGATTGTTTTGATGTCATAAGGGTGGTGTAACGTGGACATTTAATCCTTTTTGTTAGTCAATATGATACAGCAGTCTTTGTCGTTCGTCGTTGTGAAAATGCACAAAGTGTGATATCTGGCTTCTTTTTTTTATTACTTATTCGATTTCAATAAAATGTTTTTGGTAGATACTCCTAGCAAGAATACATCACATGTCACACAGTCAACATTTTGCTGTCTGGTTGTATGTTTAAAGGTACTGGATGTGGCCGAAATTTGGTAAAAATTAAATTGTCTAAAAATCTGATTGGTTATCGCTCTAATGACGTCATCCTTCCAAAATATCAGTATAAAAAAAGGTTCCAGTGAATGCAGAATTATATTTTATGAAATGTATGGCTATCATTCTGGGCTGTATATGATCTACTATAGCACATTTATCACAAATGGACAATTAAAGATAATAATGAATATAGAAAATAATGTATGGGCTTCTTTCCAAGTCAAGGTGTTTATACGTGACTCATCTGTCAAACCTAAGCGCTCAGACATATGTGACCCGTCACAGCCAAACCAGGCGCTTGTCGCACAGAAGATAAGCCTTAATGACACCAGGAGATAATGGAAGAAATTGATGTGCTCATATTTCACAAAAGGCAGACAACAGAGAAATGAATAAACAGTCCTTCTCAACCTGCCAAGTTCAGAGCGACATGCGCCTGGTTTTGCTGTGACGGGTCACAAATTGATGACGTCACATTACTGGCAGCCAATGATGTATCTGACCACGTTACTTGCAAGATGAATCACTGAATCAAACAGATGTGTGCTGATATTCTTGGTTAAATGTCCATGTTTAGGGTTTTTGGCTCCTCACAGTCCTTGGAATGAGACGTGAAACCGAGGTTCCCTGTATCTGGTGTCTATACCAGGTCAATCAAAAGACCTTACCAAGTGAGAAACATGAGTATCTTGCGTGGACTCTACCTCTGGCCAAAGTCAAAGTGACAATAAACCCACCAAGTGAGAAACATGAGTATCTTGTGTGGACTCTACCTCTGGCCAAAGTCAAAGTGACAATAAACCCACCAAGTGAGAAACATGAGTATCTTGCGTGGACTCTACCTCTGGCCAAAGTCAAAGTGACAATAAACCCACCAAGTGAGAAACATGAGTATCTTGCGTGGACTCTACCTCTGGCCAAAGTCAAAGTGACAATAAACCCACCAAGTGAGAAACATGAGTATCTTGCGTGGACTCTACCTCTGGCCAAAGTCAAAGTGACAATAAACCCACCAAGTGAGAAACATGAGTATCTTGCGTGGACTCTACCTCTGGCCAAAGTCAAAGTGACAATAAACCCACCAAGTGAGAAACATGAGTATCTTGCGTGGACTCTACCTCTGGCCAAAGTCAAAGTGACAATAAACCCACCAAGTGAGAAACATGAGTATCTTGCGTGGACTCTACCTCTGGCCAAAGTCAAAGTGACAATAAACCCACCAAGTGAGAAACATGAGTATCTTGCGTGGAATCTACCTCTGGCCAAAGTCAAAGTGACAATAAACCCACCAAGTGAGAAACATGAGTATCTTGCGTGGAATCTACCTCTGGCCAAAGTCAAAGTGACAATAAACCCACCAAGTGAGAAACATGAGTATCTTGCGTGGAATCTACCTCTGGCCAAAGTCAAAGTGACAATAAACCCACCAAGTGAGAAACATGAGTATCTTGCGTGGACTCTACCTCTGGCCAAAGTCAAAGTGACAATAAACCCACCAAGTGAGAAACATGAGTCTCTTGCGTGGAATCTACCTCTGGCCAAAGTCAAAGTGACAATAAACATAATTAGAACCTAAACAGTAGTGGCAAAACACTCATCCCACCTTGGAGGAGGAATACTCCCTGGAGAAAATGACCTCCAATTTCAGAGTGAACGCTAAAGAAGTAGAAGAAGAAGAAAAAGAAAGTGTCTATCAAATAATTTGGTGCCGAGTGATTGCTATGATTCTGGTATCTTTACGCACTATAAGAATTGGTCACGTGACTTACAAAAGGTGGCCTGTGTCTGCACTCAAGAAAAGTGTCTGTTTAGGTACTTAGACTCTATTTGTGTTCAACGGCAATCTCAAAATCATATTTTCCAGACTTGGCACAATATATGGCTATCGAACAAAACATGGCACGGACAAAGGAGACGATGCAAGTCGCCAAACGATAGATGATGAGATTGCTAGGAGTCTCCTCGACCTGTCCAAGGGCGCTGAGCAGAGCCCAGGAGGAGACGACTCACAGGACTCGCAGGGTGAGAAACAAGGTAGAGTATCCCCTCGCTCATTTGAGGAGAGGTAGATATATCCCACATAGGCAATAGGTGAAAATGCAAACCAACACCGCTCTGTTGAGGGGAGGGGATTGACTTCTCTTGTAGGTCGCTTCCAATATCCTTCTTCTTCTATCCTCTATATTAACTCTTTGCCTGCCAAACTCGTTCTAGAACGACCGTAACTTCCCATCCGTTTCCTGCCAAACTCGTTCCAGTACAAAATGATTAGTTCTCCGTCATAACACCAGATGTCACCTCGGTACTGAACCAGGAAATGGTTTGATGTGCTAGGCTTCCATGCAGACAATCCTCTGCTCATTCTATGCATGCATTTCGTTACTTCATCAAGTGAAACTGGCGGGAAAACCACATGTTTCCTGCTGATAGAAGCAAAACCTGCAAAGTACCCGTCTGCAGAGGTGATTGTTTCAATGACTACCATGGAAAAAAGCAGTACAACTGATTTGTAGGTGATACAGTAAGCTGAGACGAAGAAAATAAAGCAGTTTTTTTTCAAAAAATTATTGAAAATCTTGTAAAAATAGTGAAATCGCGGCAAACTGGGGGATATTAATTAAAAATAGCCGTGGCAGGGAAAGAGTTAAGGATAAACATGTTCTTGCTTTCAAATGGATGTCCTGTTGAGTGTTGTCTGCAGGTGATAATATATGATAATCGTATCACTTGCTCGTCTTGTGCCGGCTCATTCATTGATGCATGGGGGATGGGATTCTCACAGAAAGTTGTGAGATCAGATGAGAACAACGTCAGTCCTGAAAAAGCCGCTGTGGACCAACAATCAGCGCACCGGCAATCATGTCAAAACACTGACTTGTTCATGGGCACGGATCCAGAGAGGGGCTTTTGGAAGGCATGACCCCTCCGCTCCCCGACATTGAAAATAGTTTATTCAAAGAAAAGCAAAGATGACACAGGTTTTGGGCCCCTTGACAAACCCCGGGACCTCCTAGTCAAAAAGGGCAAAAGTGGTTCCTTTGACCCCCCTCCCAAATTGCCTGGCACTACATGTAGATAAACTGCTTCATTCGACACCTCTCTCATAGTCACTTTCACAATGATACCCATTGAGACCCTAATTCAAGAGCTCGACAATCTTTAGCTCAAGGGTGTCGTCGTGGGTATCAAAATAAAGGTCTATGCAAGAACTGTCTAATGAAACAGTTTTAACCCCTCGGCCCTAAAGGCTAGAGGGGTATTGTCGAGGCAGGCACTGTCTGTCTGTCCATCCATCTGTCTTTCCATCCATCTGTCTGTCCGTCCGTTTAGTTTCCAGAGCATATCTCCGTAATTATTGATGCTAGGCATTTCATCTTAGGGTGGTAGAAAGGTCTAAATTGCGCTATTTGGCAGTTTCGGTGAATTCCAACTACACTTGGCCCATGTTGGCACGTCTCGTGAAAAACAACTTTTGGTTTAATTCTGCTGGCTATAATCATGAAATTTTCTTGTGGACACTGCTGATGAGACTACATCACATGATACCCAAGTTGTTTATTTAACTTACTTTTCAAGGTCACAGGGGTCAAATAGTGTAAATAGACCATCTTTAGTTTCTGTTACATATCTCCGTAACCATTGATGCTAGGCTTTTCATCTTTTAATAGTATGACGGTCCTATAGTGCCATTGTGCCTCTTGGCAATTTTGATGATTTTCGCACTATGGTCGGCCCATGTCGGCATGTCTCGTGACAAAACACACCTACTATTAATGTATATTGATATGCTATATCTCGTGAACGCTCCTAACATTTTCTGAGACTTTGATTTGTTCGGTTTCAGCGTGGATGCTATGTTAAAGACTACTTTAGTTATACGATATGAATACTGCCAGCTACATTTGTAAAGTCATGAAATCTTTACTGTGGACAGTCATGACACTAAATCACATTATACACGTTTTTGATTTGATCTACTTTTCAAGGTCACAGAGAGCATATAACATAAAATGCCTCCATAACTATCAATACTCGAATTTTCATAATTCAGTATTATGGTGGTCTTATGGTGCTAGTGGCATTCACCTGCAGTTATTTCTAAAGTTTTATTTCAACAGAATTGATAAGAAAAACCAGAGAACCTGGCCCGTACTAGTGCATCTGCATTAAACTATTGGTTCCAGGATTGTTAGATTATGGTGCATTATCATTTTAGTACACATATCACAGAACTAAGGGCCATCCTTGATCACACTGTTGTATGAGAAAGTACATGTAATAGTCAGTACAGTAGAACCTCTATTAGTGGACTCCTCTCTATTAAGGACAACCTCTCTACTAAGGACACTAGTTTTGGTCCCAAATTGGTTGTTTCTATTCAATTTGACTTCTCTAATCAGGACACCTCTCTATTAAGAACAGCACTTGTCAGTCCCGAGGGTGTCCTTATTAGAGAGGTTCTACTGTATTGGGCTTATGTACATGCACAGTTTTCAAATGTGGTGTTTAAACAAAGGGCATGAGAGTTATTGTTTGTTTGTTTTTGCAGGTGAACGTTTGGGTAGCCTTATTGGGGCTCTGATAGATCGCACGGCGATGACCAAGGGCGATTCCCCAGTCAAGGTGATTATACAGCAGGAAGGAGGAGAACAGGTGATTATTGAGAGAACACCATCACCTATGGCTGCTGATAAAAACGAAGTCAAGAAAACAGATGATGCTTCAAAGGTGAGAGTCATTGGCCGTTTTCAGTTTCAACTTTTGAGAACTGAACACATTGGGTGAGGTCAAATCCCTTGGTTAACTCAGAGTTAACACTAACACTAACACTAACCCCTGTGTTAGCCATGAGGTTTGACCTCTTGACAAAGTGTAGAGTTAACCCAGAGTTAATCCAAAGTTAACACTTTTTTACTCTGGAGTTAGTGCTAACTCGGAGTTTACTCAGAGTTAACCTGAGCACCAAGAGTTTATCAGGCAAATTTGTATTACGAATTGCATTAAGCTAACACTAACCCCAGAGGTTAACTCTGAGTTAACACTTTTTGAGGTCAAGTGTCAGAGTTAACTAGGCAGCCATATTGTTCATACCAATGTTTCAAGATGTGGCTGGTTTTCATCATAAAATTTCCAAAGGACCCTGCATCTTCCGAAGAACCACTTTACAAGCAACTATTTCTGATGGAACAAGACTTGGAGGACGTATAACCGAAGATTATCACTCATTTCAAAATGCTGGAGTTAACTCAGTGTCGACTTGGTGTTAACTTGTAGTTAACTCGGTGTTTACCCAGTGTTTACTTCAACCATGTTTTTTTTGGGCTGAGGTTAACACTAACACTAACATTAACTCTGACACTAGTGTTAAGTCAGATATTTGACCTCACTCATTGTGTAAAAGTAACCTTAACACAAGAATTAATGCCTGATGATTTTGCAAATTCCATATATCCACCAAGTTACCTCACCGACATTGACTTCCTGCCAGTGCCTAGTATATATATATATGTTTATTCGTACAAAGTACAATAAATACATGCTAATACACAAAGTGCACGGTGAAAACGCATTGCATTGACAGCAATTATAGAGCCACAATTATTTACAATAAATTCAAATTTCTAGCTAGCTATGAACAGGTAAATTAATGAAAAGATATGAATCTTAGCACATTCTACATGAGGCACTCCGGCAGTAGACTCCCATCAACCAAGGAAATCACCTAAGATCTACATAGATATTCCAATGTCTCATTTATCTAGTGTTATCTGGTGTTATTTATTGTGTGTGATCTGACGACATTTTTACCTCTTCCAGAGCCCTGCAGCAGCATCATCAAGTGTGCAATTCATCTTCACACCAGATTCAACCTCGAAGAGTGGTGCTGGTACAATACGGATAACACATTCTGGTTTTGTACCACCGATCTTTTTCTCCAAAGAAGCTGCAAAAGAAATGTCGGCAAAGAATTCTGGCCCAACAGAGAAAGAGGAAGGTTCTGGTTCTGATGCTGTTCAGGCACTGGACAAGAAGCAGAGGGTACCTACTGCGGTTGAAACAGCCAAGGGTATATGGCTATCATCAGGTGGTCAGACAGTCAATTCCGGTCCTATCATTGGGCAAATGGTGCGACCAATACTATTGCCAGGATTGGGGCCGAACGTCACAGCTGCTACAAGTGCAGTACCTGTGATTACTTCCACCATCTCATCACCTCGATTATCACCACAGAGCCAAGCATCAAATCCATTTAGAGATAAGCGAAAAGCCGAAAGTTTCGAACAAGTCTCACCACCAAAAAGACCAAGGACACTTTCACCGTTTTCACGTTGTTCAGAAAGACCAATGCTGGGCGGGAAAAGGCCAGGTCTAGTCCGTCAGATAAGTGTGGACATTGCAGATGATTCAATGCCAGGCAGTGCCATCGGTTCTGACACGTCTCTGATGGATGCTGGTCCTGCTGGTTTAAGACAGAGCCCTTCTTCATCTGGAGTACCAGTCCACTCGGTGTATAGCCATTCAGGGCTCTCAGCACCAGCAACAAGTGTCTTAGTCCGACAGCTCTCAGCCCCTCTCCCACAAGTCACCCAGAACCCGGGGAGCCAGGTTGAACCTGAGCAGATGAGGAGAGTTGTTCGTAGTCCATCACCCCTAACAGTCACAACTCCTGCAATACAACTGGTTTCACCGCAGTCACAGATTGTTCAAGTGTTGCCCCCTGGTGGAGTGATTGGAAGTCTTAGCACATCAGTGCAAAGCCCCCAGTTGGTCCTTCCTCAGGGAATGAAACCTGTATCTATCGCTGATCTGACAGGGAAAAGTGGTTACATTCAACTTCTGAGCACTCCTAGTGGCCAGATCACGCTCCTGCCTACCCAGAGTTACTTTGAGAATCTCAAACCTACTAGTCCAGTTCTAGTGCAATCGATGCCTGTAATGGGAGAACAAATTTCCAGGGAAAATGCTGAGCGGAGCTTAGCAGATAAGGAATGTGTGTCTGAGTCCAGGACATGGCACGGAGAGTGTCATTCTATTGAAGAAGCCATGGATGTTGCTGAACAAAGATCAAGGTCACCTTCCCGATCGTTATCACCTTCAGGGTCAAGATCACCTGTAGGCTCAAGGTCACCATCAGGTGCAAGGTCACCATCTGGGTCAAGGTCACCTGGATTAGATGAAGAACCAAAGAGTCAAGGTCAAAAGGTGTCCAAGCTGGCCTCGTCACAAAGTCCCCATCAACGTGATGTCACATATGTGACTGGTGAGAATAGTGCACCGTTTGAAATCAAACCAATACCAGGCAGGGTTAATGATGAAAAAGAGGCTCTCGTTGATGGTAAATATGTGTGTACTACATGTGGCAAACTCTTCACCGAGCACCACCAGTTGACATTACACAAAAACATCCATTACATAGAACGCCAGTATCGATGTGAGGACTGTAACATCTCTTTTAGAACTCCTATTCTGTTACAAAAGCATCGACGTTCGGAAAGTCATCATGCGAAATTAAGCGTCAATCAACAATTTGGGATTCCAACTACAGACAATCCACGCCCATATCGCTGCGATGATTGTGAGGTTGCATTTCGCATTCATGGACACCTGGCAAAACACCTGAGGTCAAAAGCACATATCGCTATGTTGGAGCGCATGGGAAAAGTTCCTCATGGAACGTCTTCACGAATGGAACATAGTGAAAGTGATGGAAGTTTAGAATCTGATCCATCGTTAGATAGTCTTCGTCAAATGATTGACAATGCCAACAACGCCACCTTATTCCGGAATATGGAAGTGCAGAGTTCACCAGGCCATGCAGGTGTCCCTTTCCGTGCCTTGTCGTCGTACTCCACTGAGTCAGAATCTGGGGAACCTGTCCTTACTCGCTCGACCAGCTATCCGCCCGTGCCGATGATTGTAATCGACCATGTTGATGACGATGACCCCACAGTTCCTCCCTGCGGCATTCCAGAAATCATGATCACCCCTGCAACACCTGTGGCATGCAATATCCCGACATCAAGTCCCCCGCCGGAGCCGAGTGATACAGACCCTTCATCTATGCGTTCTAGTGAATATGAGACTGATGTCCATGCATCAAACGATCGTGTGACTGTGGAAATAAAACAAGAACTTATTGATTTGTCTGAAGTTGGAGGACGACGTCAAGTTCTTGATCCGAGTTCAAAACAGTTACCTTTGATAATAACATTCCAGTGTTCGCAGTGTGGTGCTAAAATGACAGACAAATCAGTTTTTGAAAGTCACATGATTTCACATCAGACTTCGAAAGCAACATCTTTGAATGAGGGAAAACAGCTGTCAGTTGAGGGTGGTGGTGTGGGATGCAAAGGTGGTGTCACATTGCCTGATGGTGGTGCCATGGTGCGGGATGGCGGTGCCCAGAAGTGTGGGATATGTGCCAAAAGATTTGCCTCCATAGGAACACTTAGGGTAAGTTTGAAGAGCCTTCGCTCCAGTTTTCTAGGCTATTATCGACGCTATTTCATACACGAGGAAAATTGCTCATTGGAATAGCTGATACTAACATCCAATGTTGCAGACACAGCTTGGCATGGGTTCACAAATATGTGACCCGCTCTACCAAAACTAGGCGCTTGTCGCATCTGAACTTGACAGGTTGATACGGACTTGTTGTTCATTTCCCTATTGTAGACCTTTTGTTGAATGTGACCAAATCAGTTTGTAATAGATTTCACAAAAGGTCAACAATAGGGAAATGAACAACAAGTCCGTATCAACCTGTCAAGTTCAGATGCGACAAGCGCCTAGTTTTGGTAGAGCGAGTCACATATACGCAGACAAAAATTTCTAAATTGAATCTATGTAGAATCTATGAAAAATCGATATGGAAATTTTATTTACAGAATCTATATAGATTACTATATAGATTTTTCATAGGTTCTATAGAGATTCTATAGATATTCTATATGGATTCTATAGAGATTTTTCATAGGAATTTTGATAAATTTTTCGCATAGGCTTTCCTTTATTATAGTAGGTCAGTTGATTATTTCCTCTTGGCTCAATTGGGTTCAGTTGCAAGAAATTGACCACTATTTTTGTGTCTGTTTGGTTTTAATGATTTCGGTTGTTTCCAATGGCTTTTTCATACCTGTTTTGGTCTGATGAAACCAGTACTTTTACTTGCTCATGTTATCTTATAAAGCATCATAACACTATTGATGAGGAAAACTGGTAGAAAGCCAGGGTGGCCCAAAAGCAAATTTGAAAGAGTGTATTGTCTTGGGACAGCAATACCACGGAGAAAACCTTGACTGGAAGAGAAATGTAGTTTTTCCTTGGTTTAATAGACCTGTAAACAGTCGATTGGGATAACTGAAATAAAGGTTGCTATTGCTAATTTCCGTAAATCAAAAGATCTCTCTAAATTCGCCTCTTGTGAGGAATGCAGATAAGATTCAGGATCTATGATGTCTCTCCTCATCTCCTGGTCCATTTATGATAAAAATGAAAAGGCAAGGGGCCATTTTGCTCACCGGTATTTAGGTAATGACTTAATTGACAATTGACCTTCAAAAGTAGGTCAAATCAAAAACCTGTAAATGTATCCTTGCTGGAAGTACTAACTATAACAACTATATCGAATACGAATCACTTATGGGCGAGATATCACACTTTCTAGGTTTTCACTTTTTGCCCCCTGGTGTCCAAGTCAAGAAACAGATCAGACCAACATTCAGTGTCAGAGGTAACCTGACCTAGGGGGTCTTGTGTTCAAAGTTTCAAGCCCATAGCCCTAGCAGTTACGAAACGTGCTACAGTTACGCTCAAACTGCCAATTTATGCCATTTGACCTCTATGACCTTGAAAAATAGGTCAAATCAAATAGATCAAAATGCTAATTTTACATTTCAGCAACACCTTGCTAGCCACGCCGAACTGCGCCCATACGTGTGTGAATACTGTGATGCGGGCTTTACCACTGGCCAGTCTTTGAGGATTCATCTCGGCACACATAGACAGGTGAGATTTATTACCATCAACTCTAATAAATTGTTCATGTTGCGTGTTTCACACTGGTGAGAAGTTCTCGGCATCATGTCCAAATCAGCTTGTTGGGTTTGACTTCAACCTCCACGGTGCTGCAGACATTTTCTTTCCAAGACAGGTCTACCTATGACCAAGCGGTTGATCGTTGATTTTTGTGTTGGGAACTGGTCATCCGTATAGGCCCTCCTCATGTACACTTAGACCTTGTCACTTGCAGACCTGCCACTGACCTCATTGTTGCTTTCTCTTCAGGAACGTCCATACGTGTGTGGTAATTGTGGCCTGACCTTTGCCCAGTCAGATGACCTGAATACCCACCACAGTAGGGAACACGGACCCCTGGAGGAAGACGTGCAGGCAAAATCACAAGATGGCAGCACTTCATAATCATTGCTGACTTAACCTTGTATTTGGATTCTCATTTCTGCTTTAAATTTTCCTTATCCTGTGAAACTTATTTCATGTATTAATTGTCCCATACATCCATTCTGAGTAGCTGCATTTCACAAGTTACAACCCTTAAGGCCGGTTTACACATGCAACTTTTTAGGAGAAACACATAGAAACTAAGAGAAACTTGACTGACAGGCTATGTAATTTGAACCATGAAACCTAAAAGTTTCTTCATGTTGCATGTGTGAACTGGTCAAGAAACATGATGAAACCCCTTTCTTGAAACCTTGTGAAACTAGGAGAAACATGAAACAATTTACGAACATGCTCGTAAATTCTGGACAGGTTTCATCAAGTGTCGATTACATTTTAACTCTGTGGCCAATCAGACTGTGATAAAAAGTCATGTGATTTTTACTCCATATCCAAAATGGCAAAATGGCTAAAAGTGACAAGTCAAATGCATATGAGTGTTTCATAGTGTGTCACTGTGTAAATGTCCAAGGTAAGGTTTCTCGATGTTTCATGTTTCTCAGTGTTTCTCCATGTTTCATTGGAAAACGTTGCATGTGTAAAGCGGCCTTTATGTGTGATTAAAAAGTTTAAAATTGGTGTTCATAGGGTCATATCAACTACAGTAGATGTTATCATTCCACTTTACACTAAATCTTTCGACTTACCAAAAACATCACCTTATAATAGCTCTTTGATCCACCTACCGGGTGAACGCGGTTTGCTTTTCACTGTCAGTCCCCTGTGATGAAAAACCTGATACATTTGGTTGAGCCGTAACAGTCTCTGGCCGACAATTATAATAATAATAATAATAATAATGAGTCTTTTATATAGCGCCATTCCGTGACACTATAGTTCTCGATCAAAGCGCTTTGGAATATCATATTATTACCCCGGTCTCCACAGAAATCAATCAGGGGTTTCAAGGAGCAACCAGAAGGTGTTCACTTGAACTCAAACAATTGTTTTGAAAACGACCATAGCGCTATCTGACATCATCTCTGAATATCTATCTTTCAGTTGGCAAGTTCCATTGAGATTAGTGGTTGCAATTTCACGTGAGAGATCGCAGTTGTTGTGTGTATTGGCAGACGATAAGAAAAACTTGGGAATCATCTGTCAAACAATTTCAATAACCAAAAAAACAATCACAGACAAAAAAAACCTAATAATCATTGATCTGGCTTTGATTTATCATCCATCATTCAAAAAACTAGATAATTTTGAGAAATTTAATTGATTTGTTGGAAATTTTCCCACCAATTCTGTCTGTTTTTCAGACAAAGAGGCAAAAATCTTATCATATTTTTTCATGGAATCTGTCAAACACTTTCAATAACCGAAAAAACAGTCGCAGACAAAAAACCCAATAAACATTGATCAGGCTTTGATTTATCATCCATCATTCAAAAAACAAGATAATTTTGAGAAATTCAATTGATTTGTTGGAAATTTTTCCACCAATTCTGTCTGTTTTTCAGACAAAGAGGCAAAAATCTTATCATATTTTTTCATTGGAATCTGTCAAACAATTTCAATAACCGAAAAAACAGTCGCAGACAAAAAACCCAATAAACATTGATCAGGCTTTGATTTATCATCCATCATACAAAAAACAAGATAATTTTGAGAAATTCAATTGATTTGTTGGAAATTTTTCCACCAATTCTGTCTGGTTTTCAGACAAAGAGGCAAAAATCTTATCATTTTTTTCATTGCAATACTGACTTTTTAAAACTTTATAAAAACTGAATTGTTATGCAGTCAATGAAAGAACAAACTGATGTCTATAATCAAAGTAGTTTTGAGCAATATTTACATGTACTTGTTAGATATTTTGGTCAAAAGTTCTTATTTTCCAGTTTTGCCCGTCATGCGTGATCATGACAAAAATCACGCCACTGCATTAAAGGGTTAAGTTTGCTTGTAAATATGCACAAATGTTGTTTGATCTCAACCTCTTCAGAAGTATCCCGAGGTGATGTGCTATTAAAGTTAGGGGTCAGCAGAATCTCATGCTTCAGTTTAATCACCATTACAACTTTTTGTTTAATATATTCAAGACTTTGACCTTGAGAAGACTACAAGAGTCATCTTATATAAGTCGTAGTTCCACCTATCATAAAACCCCGTGTTTTTTCAAGACCAGTGTCTTCGCCGTGTGTCAAAAAACCTGGGGCGCACTTACACCTATCAGTGGTGTTAGATAATGGTTAATAGCCCCGGCGACAGGTGCACTGTAGTTAGGGAGCTCTCCTGTGTTTCTTTCCCGTTGGAGGGGAATTTTGCGTGCGCAATACCGAGGCAACTACACCGCGCCATCTGTCGCCGGGTCTTAGAATTTGCAATTGCCGGGGCTATTCAGATTCCACCTATCAAAAAACCCGTGTTGAACACAGGTCTAAATTAGCCCCATCGAGCTCGATGGGGCTAATAGACACGGGGATTTGACACACGGGTCTATTTAGACACGGCAATTCATAGGTGTAAGCGCAAAAGACACGGGGATTTGATAGGTGGAACTACGACCATAGACATGATAGAGCTATGGCAAGTCCAGATGGTAGTGTCCTATTCCTAAATGGAATTGTCACACTGTATTGTGAGTCAGTTTAAGGAAGCCCCTTTGATAACTGATTTTGAATGATTCTTGATCAGAGTCTTGTTTGTTTTAAAAAGTTCACTTTCTGAAATCAGATTTTAAATAAGAAACAGGCGTCCAAGTCCATGAATGGTCTGCGTAGCGGTATTGTTTGATATGGGCACAGTTGTTAGTTCCCAAAAACCCTCAATCCCACAGTAGAAGTGGGACGTATTACTGGTAACACTTGACAGGTTTAGAGGTACATTTGTTCCTTTTGATATTGAGGAAAACCACATTTATCTGTAGCTTCTCCAGCCCAGAAGAATTTTCATTAGGGGCTGTTCATTTTGTTATACGAAAGCAATATTATAAAGAGGAGGGCATTTGAGAATTTTAGGCCCATTTTGTGTACGCCAGAGGAAATAACAGTTTTAGAAAAATGACAACCAGATTTCACCTTTGAGGGAGGTTTACTCATATACTCTACCCATCGAGGCGGGCTTTGTGAGTGGATCCAGTATATTCAAAGAACGGCCCTCCTATATTATTTCCTCTAGCGTATGCCAATTTCGCCTACGCCCACTTTACGTTCACCTGTGTTGATAATATTAACCCTTTCCCGCCCAAAAACTTTGTTCTGTCCAATCAAATCAAATATGTAACAATGTGGCTGATTTCGAATTGAAAAACAGTACATTGGCCGCATGCTGTCATGTCACCTAAAGCATGAATTGATGAGTCCTTGCTGTGCAATGATAGTTTAGATTTTCTCTATTCTACTGTATATATAATAGCTGAAACGTCTTGTTTTGTGATAATTGTCTTTGATAAGATGATAAGTTGAATTTATAGTGTCTATAATGGTTGTTGTCCAGTTAGAATGATATTATATAATGATGCTATATGTACAGTCAAACCCCGTTTTATTGCATGTCAGAGGACAGTAAATTCCATTCGTAATATCCAGGTTCATTATAAACAGTTGATACATATTGAGTTACAGTCACGCTTGGATTTAGAAAGTTTTCGTTATATGCGTTTTCTTGCTAAAATCGGGTTCAACTGTACATGAAATGATAACAGTAACATCGTTGTTGCTGTTGTTCCTTGTATATTCTTTTGAGAGTGAAACTTTCAGTATAAATTTTATAAATGCCTTACTCGTTGGGGTACAATACAGTTATTTTTGTAATACCTTGTTGTCTTATGATGGACAAGTTCCTGAAACTGGACATCATGTTATGACCTGCTGTGGCCAAAGTATACACTTCCCAAAGACAGATTTTAAGTTCTTGACACGGTACTGATTGAGCACAAATCACCTTTAAATGGGTACGCCGTTCGTAATTGCTCTTGGTCCAGTTAAATAGAAATCAACTATTAGACGTTGCTGTAGTGCAGTTATTGTGAATACAAATTTGTTTAAACTTGATATTCATAGTATTTGTATAATCAGTCTTGATATTAAGTATCTATTTCCGCAATTTGACATTTTAAAATTTAATTACAAATTCGAAGGTCATTTCCTCAAAAATAAAGAAAACCATTAGTTACAACACTTCATCTGATGTTTCACTTGACTATGATAGCTTCCTGTCGATAGACTCCCTATAGGCAGTCCATTGGGTCATCCTAATTGGATCTGCTTATGGACTGCCACAAATAGTGGGAATTGGTGCAGCTGGACGATTAGCCTATGGGCATTGCTGTAACGAAACTGTAAGGGCATTTTCTGTCACCGAATCAGAATGCTCGACGTATATCGCTTAGGCATACATAATAGCGTAGCTGATATTTGTACACTTCATTCCTACACTGCATTTCTCTCTGCATTTAGATGGTAAACGTAGGCACTGCCTTGTATCGTTAGTTGACCTACATGTAAATAAACAACAAACAAAACGATTAAATACAAAAATCTTTGTACTATGTGATCTCAGGTTACATAAGCTAACTGGAAATACGACTACTTTAAACTTTAGTTGTGCTAATTAGCGAAAAACTACAGTGCCCCTTCCTGCCAGTTGATAAACTATCACCGCACTCACCCGACAATTCGTTGTGGTCGTTGGTACAAAACCTCGAGAAACCTCACAACCTGTCGCAGTGGTATAAAGGGTGAGGGACGAGGCCGGTCCACTGCGTCCGGCGTGTACCTGTCGACAGCTTTGAATTAGCATGGCAAGTCAATATGATTCATACAATTTCTGCTTTTCTTCCTCCTCTTCATATCTGACAAGTGTCTACTTTTGCCAGAGCAGGTGACTTATGTTTATATAGTGTTGTCAAATGAGCCATGTATATATATACAGCCTGGCGTGTGTTATGCTCTGGATCTTACAGTAGTAGCACAGTATTCCTTGACTGCATTCAAAAGATGAAAGGAAACCGGCTTCTCATCTGAGTTGTCATCAGCAAAATTAGATATTCAGCAATCGTGTGTAAAGGTTGTGTTTTTGCAGTTTATATCATAGTTATGTTTGTGTGACAAGTTCAATTCAATACAGGGTTTACATGTATGATTATGACCAAAACATCAATTGAAATGGCTTTATGGAATACATTTGTGACCCGCCATGGCAAAATGAGTCGCATGTTGCCCCGAGCTTTACAGGTTGAGACGGACTGGTTGTTCATTTCACTATTGTCTGCCTTTTGTGAAATCTGAGTATATCAATTTATTCTATTATGTCCAGGTGTCATTTTAGGCTCATCTTCTGTGCGACATGCGACCCATTTTGCCGTGGTGGGTCACATTTGAAATACACCTTGATGTTCACAGCGTAGTTAAAAGTGCTGGGTCCATATTTATGAAAGGCTCACTAAATTGGCCATATTTCATATTTATGAAAGCCATGCACTAAATAAACCACACAAGTTTGAGTGACCGTGCGGGATTTACTCAAAAATGCTGAGGAAAGTGAGTTATTTACAAAAGACGCAAACTACTTTGAAAGCAGCTGTCTTTGCTGGAGGTTAATTTGTTTCAGCAATTAGTCAACTTTGGATGATTAAATGCCCCATTGAATTAGAAACACTGTTCTGATAAGAAATATCCCTATTCCTCGGGTGCAATTTTTGAAAGCTGGTGTGCATACATTCATGTAGGTTTATATCCGAGAGTGGTGAAGCTACTTCCTGGTGAAACTTAACATGAGTGCGGTTCCAACTGGGACTCTGAGTGGTATTAAATCAGAGTCGGGCGGCTGCTAATCCTGTTTAAGGACTGACAGCGACTACAGTAGCTGCGCTTACACCACGAAATATTGGTGGACCAATTGCACGTACACCACCACATTGCCGATACAAATTGCCGTGCGAATTTGTCCCACCAAGCTTGATGGTCCAAATTCGCCCGGCTTGTTAAAAGCTCGGCTTTGTCGTGGTGTACGCGCAAATGGATCAGCAATTAGCTAGTTAGATGGTTCGGCTCCAGGCGGCGCTTTCGAAATGGCGCTTTCTGCGCATGCAATTTATTGTTTGCGCGCCATCTGTAGCCGGATTTTATAACTAGCTGCAGCGCTGGTGTAAGCGCTTGGTGGATTTTCGATGGTGCGGCATTGGTTCCCGAACCAAGATTGGTGGTCCATTTTCAGGTGGTGTAAGTGCGGCTAGAAAGACGACATCCTCTCGCTTAAAGGGGGACTATAGGCTGGAGGAGAGGGGCTAATTTGGCCATCTTCAAGTGACCAGTAAAGACACAGTAAGGGCCCTTGGTCATGTCAGACTCAGCACTAAATATATCCTTAGTGCATGCATGAATTATTTCGACCTACTGTGAGATGTGAGAGACCCCTATTGGCAGCCTTGTGTAACTTTATCTTGCCTGCCTAGCTGCTGCCTATATTGTCTCATCAAATCTCGTAGACCCGTAGACTATTTTGAGATTGATTAATGCATAAGGATAGCTGCAGCTGTCCGAAGCTGCCAATCATTGAGGGAATGCTTCATCAAGATCAATGCAGACAAAAGGCACAGGTACAATGAATGACATCATGGCATGTTAGTGGTACATGCAAACCATGTAAACGAGAATCATCCAGAATTTGACTTGTCATCACCCAGGATGTCATCGGTCACTTTTTGCACCTAAACTCCACCTCTTAATTCTTGGGGGCAGGATTCAGTCACCTGGGAAAATGTGAACGCCAGAAGATCACTATCACCAACAGTGCAATGTCAATATTTATCACTTCTATCACTCGGAAAGACCATATCACTTCTATCACTCGGAAAGACCAATGAAAAATATGCAGAGATATGTGATACTGTACTCAATTTCTTATTTGCGATGCCATGCTGAAAATCTCATCTGTTGCTGCCGGTCGGGCAATATTTTAGAGGGGTCGCTTCACAACAATTTGTTTACCTGACCACTACATTATGTCGTTATTTTCCGTGACGTATATATTTCTATTGACAATTGATGTTCCTGTTACTGTGAGTTGCAGAAGAGACAGGTCACAACTCATTGTTGCTTCAGTTTGGATGGAGAATTGAGAACAGTTTAGACTGTTTCAGCCATTATTTTGGACATCTGAACTCTGAGGAACTAAGTGCGATATGACCATGTCCTATTTGCCTCTCCCGTCCACAGGATAGGGAGGTTAAGAAGAGCAACTTATCACAGATACTAACATGTATATGTATACGGATAAACTCTGTAGAAAGAGGACGAATTTTGTGTACATTTCAATCCATATACATATAAGGCTCTGTGATAAGTCACTGATCTCAACCCCCGTTGAGAGGCTTCACACGAGTCATGATTGGTAGAAAGTCAAAATTTGACCTTGTTAATTGAAATTGAATGAGATAAGCCTATTTATTGTAAGAGATAAACCTATTTATTTTGACCCACCGAATAAGAAAATGGTGTCGGCTAATGTGGGAGATGCACCACATGAAAGGAAAATATCCTCACCGCAATTTCATTAGTGTCCTTACTGCTAAAAAATATTAATCTCCCTCCAGTATGAAGTGTATGGCTAGATTTTAAAGTTTTATTTTGTGACTGTCATTTCAATAACAGTTCAAAAACTGCACTAAGGGGAATTGTGAGATCGTGATAGTGATGAGAAGAAAAAGGCTCAAATAGATATTACATCGTGGAGGCATACTTTCGTATTGTGTTAAACTAATATTGGTGCGCACTAGCTGGTCTCTCTGTTGTGATTTTAGTGTTTCAATTATGATTCAATTGCGTGTAACTCGATCAAAGTGCAACTATGGTAGTGGCTTTCCAGATTATCGTCATTGTTAACCATGTAAAGGGGGCGCCACTGCTTTGAAACTGGCGCCGGTGTTCTCACAGATGTGTAGCTCAAAGAGCCAGGAGTTCCGACATCGTCTACATGTACTTACAATGACAACACTTGTTCAATGATGAGTGGAACAGTCTTCAGGCTGGCCACCATGTTTCTCAAGATTGAAAATGATATTCTGACTTATAATCCTTTGCAAAAGGTCTGTAAATATAATCATAATGAAAATGTTGAGTTGAAAATAAATTTGTTCATTACGTGCTGCAATTTGTCTTTGTGTTGATATCCTTTCGCACTGAATGGCCTCCAACTAAGAAACCAAGGCTGTCGAAAAAGAGCCTCTATTGACAAGGACGGTATTGCATGTATAAGGAATGTCTTCGATTACTGTCACCTTCTTGGTTGTGACCTAATGTCTTCGATTACTGTCACATTCTTGGTTGTGACCTAATGTCTTCGATTACTGTCACCTTCTTGGTTGTGACCTAATGTCTTCGATTAGTGTCACCTTCTTGGTTGTGACCTAATGTCTTCGATTGCTGTTGCCTTCTTGGTTGTGACCTAATGTCTTCGATTAGTGTCACCTTCTTGGTTGTGACCAAATGTCTTTGATTACTGTCACCTTCTTGTTTGTGACCTAATGTCTTCGATTAGTGTCACCTTCTTGGTTGTGACCTAATGTCTTCGATTAGTGTCACCTTCTTGGTTGTGACCAAATGTCTTCGATTACTGTCACCTTCTTGGTTGTGACCTAATGTCTTCGATTAGTGTCACCTTCTTGGTTGTGACCTAATGTCTTCGATTAGTGTCACCTTCTTGGTTGTGACCTAATGTCTTCATTTATAGAGTCGCCTTCTTGTTTGTGACCTAATGTCTTCGATTACTGTCACATTCTTGGTTGTGACCTTATGTCTTCGATTACTGTCACCTTCTTGGTTGTGACCTAATGTCTTCGATTAGTGTCACCTTCTTGGTTGTGACCTAATGTCTTCGATAACTGTCACCTTCTTGGTTGTGACCAAATGTGTTTGATTACTGTCACCTTCTTGGTTGTGACCTAATGTCTTCGATTAGTGTCACCTTCTTGGTTGTGACCTAATGTCTTCGATAACTGTCATCTTCTTGGTTGTGACCTAATGTCTTTGATAACTGTCACCTTCTTGGTTGTGACCTAATGCCTTCGATTAGTGTCAGCTTCTTGGTTGTGACCTAATGTCTTCGATAACTGTCACCGTCTTGGTTGTGACCTAATGTCTTTGATTACACATTAACTGTCACCTTCTTGGTTGTGAGTGTGACCAAATGTGTTTGATTAATAGTGTTACCTTCTTGGTTAATTGTGACCTAATGTCTTCGATTAGTGTCACTTTCATGTTGTGACCTAATATCTTTGATTAGTGTCACCTTCTGGTTCTGGCACTAAGGCCCAGCAAGCAAAATTTATGGGTCCTATGGATAATACATAATGGGCAAATATAAGCAGGTAGGGCGACATGCCCATATAGCAAAGAACGTGCGCCCTATTGTGTATTTGTGTGGGCAATATGGGTCCTAGGTCCAATATCGATAAAGTGTCTGCAAATATAGGCACATGTGGGTTTCATATAGGGACCGAGTGCCTCCTGACCTTAGGTCTACCTCCGCCATGTCCGCCCATGAGACGCGATGATAATGGCGGCATGACTGGGGCACAAGTTTCCCGCCGGGATTTGAATTTCCCGCGAACCAGGAAGAAGTCTGATATCTAAAATATATAATAGATGTTGAATTGGATCAATTGCTTACTTTAAAACCATTTTACGTGTTTTGAGTACCAATATGAATTGCTAAATACATTTTGATAAGGGTTTATGTTTGTAATGCACCAGCTTTCTGTTTTGTAAATGATAATTTGAATGCATCAATTTATTCATACCAAAGTACCCGGAAGTGTGACCTGAAAATTGCGACATGGCCGATTCAGGCCAAATTTTATGAAAAGTCTCGAACATAAGCCACTTTTACTCCATAATTGTCTGTTTGATTTCGATTTTAATACAGTCTACAGACGTGCTGCTAAAAGGCATATCACAGGTTCAGAAAGATATACGATGGGATGCATTCAGTAAGAATAAACGACAGTAGACAAGTAGTAGTTGAACGAGAACTAGAACTTCCGATCTGATTCAGTCATGTCAATGATAATGATACCACAATGATTCTAATTTTTTCCTAGGCCTACTACTTGCACTAGTGTCCAGTTCCAAATCGTCGGAGTCAATCAGATTGCTTGGTTAGGGGTTCGGGTTAGGGTAGGGTTAGGGTTAGGGTTAGGGTAGGGTTAGGGTTACACATATATATCATGCAATGGGGGCCTACCCGTCCGTCGATGGATTTGGCACACCACAGACCTCCTGCTCCTTAGGCCTACTTTATCGAGTGGATATTTGGACCGGTCAAGGTTTCTAGGTTACAGAGGTCAAATGGCGTAAATTAGTCGTTTGTGTGTAACTATGGCACGTTTCTTAACTGCTAAAGCTATTAATTATGAACTTGAAATTGGTATATTACTCCCTAATGATAAAAATCAGATAGGCCTAACCTCTTTTTCTTACACAGAATTTTTTCCAATCTGATTCTTGACTTGGCCACCAGGGGGCCAAAACTAAAAAAAAGGTACAAAGTGCAATATCATGCTTATTAGTGACTCGTTTTCAAAGATATCTTTATGGTAGGTACTTCCAAGCAACGATACATCACATGTCATACCGACTTTGGTTTGACCTATCATGTAGCATGTTTCTTAACCCGGATGAATTTCTAACCATCAAATATATACATGGTGAGCACAATGGCCCCTGGCTGTTTCATTATTGACTTGTTTTCGATATAAATATACTCCTGACAAAGATGACATATCTTGTGGATTTTTGATTTGACCTACTTTTCAAGGTCACTCACAGAGGCATGAAATTTGTATACTGTAGGTCAGGTTTCCTAACCAGCATTAATTCTTAATCTTAACCACAAAATATACATACGGTGAGCACATTGGCCCCTGCTGGCCTTTTCATTTTATTCCAAAAATTCAAAAAAGGTTGTCATATTGCATTTCAAGGCGCACTGTTTTAGTAGCATATGGAAAATTGCTGTGTGATTAGGTTTGTTCGTTCAAGCGATGATTTTTTAAAGCGAGGTGAGTTTTGGCCCTTGAACAGTTTTGATCGGCTAAAAATGGAAATGAATATTCATTTTAATATTAAACAGGGTTACATCATAGCAGACTCGAAGTCTTTTAAAATTGTAAATCGCCACATTTACGTCTATGTCATTAGCTCACCTCTTAGCAGAGGTGAGCTTACCCCATACCGTGGCGTCAGTCGTCCGTCGTCGTCGTCGTCGTCGTCGTCGTCGTCGTCGTCCGTCGTCCGTTAGCAGGGCACGTTTCGTAACTGTTAGAGCTATTGAGCTGAAACTTGGTACACATGTACCCTTATGTAATAACACCTTGAAGACCAAGTTTCGGTCCGATTCGTTTCATGGTTTGGCCACCAGGGGGCCAAACGTTAAAAGTGAAAATATGCAATATCTCCCTTAAAAGTAGTCGGGAAATTTTGAAAAAAATATGGTAGGTACTTCTAGCAAGTTGCATCATATATCCTCCAGGTTTTTGATTTGACCTCCTTTTCAAGGTCACAGAGGTCAAATGGTGTAAATTGGCCGTTAGGATGTAACGATGGCACGTTTCTAAACTGCAATGACTATTGATACCAAATTTGGTACACATTTACCCCTTAGTTAGGTGATCTCAGGGACCGAAGTTTGGTCCAATATGATTCACCACTTGACCACCAGGGGGCAAAATCCAAAAACCTTAAAAATGTGATTATTCCTTAACTTCTTGCTCGATTGCCACCAATTTGATATCATGGGTACATCTAACCACCATACAGTATATGTCACACAGGTTTTTAATTTGACCTTCTTGTCAAGGTCACAGAGGTCAAATGGCATGAATTCGCCGTCAGGCCGTAACTATGGCACGTTTCTGAACTGCAATGACTATTGATCACAAATTAAGTACACATGTACCCCTTGGTCAGGTGATCTCAGGACCGAAGTTTGGTGCGATCTGATTTGCCGTTTGGCCTCCAGGGAGGGGGCCAAATCCTAAATTCTTCAAAATGCCATTATTCCTAGTAATGACTTGCCCGATTGGCACCAATTTTATATCATAGGTACATCTAATTCTAACAACCATTCAATGTGTCACCCGGGTCTTCTTTGATTTGACCTACTTTTCAAGGTCACAGAGGTCGAATGTACTGTAAATTGGCCATTTTGGGGAAATTGTAATTGCTTGGACCTACATCAAACCTAACACTACATGACACAATACCATGCTCTTTATCCATCTTTCCTCCACATGAGGTGAGCACAATGGCCCTGGCCATTTCATTTTAATTATTCGAGAATTCTTGCCGTGAACATTTGCGTACATTTAACATGCAATACACTTGCAAAATGCAATGGAAGTCAATTCTGGCAGAGACTACTTGAACGCTGCTTTGGAGAATGGTTCTGGGTGTGCGCATTTGTTTTGTTAAGGCGAAGGTAAAAAAAGGCTGGTTCGTCGTACGACACTTCGGAAATTCGGGCCCGGTTTGGTGGAGATGATGGTGGTACGGTTTGAGTAGTCTTGTGCGTAACAGATGGCTTTAAAAGCCTATCTCCATCAAAGAAAACACTGCGTTGCATGCAACTAACTGCCTATAATCATGCTGTGAATAAAATTAACGATCTGCCAATGAAAAAGCCGCATCATCCCGCGTACAAGGCTGGTCCTGGACGATTCGCTGACAGGTCCCGAAGATCACGAAAGCGCTCATGTCCACCTGACTATGCATGATTTGCTGTTGAGCGCAACGCAGCGTTTTCTTTTGAAGGAATTAGGCTTTAAAGGTCATCCATTACACCAGAGACTTCTCAAACCGTACCATTGTCATATCCTGGACCGAGGTATCCTTTTGTCGAAAAGGACCATTCTAAGATTCTGCATTCTATCTCCTATCTCTTGTATCTGGATGGGCACTGTCGACGGGGTAGAGGAGTGTTTACTTCCTGCTTTTCGAGGCCACATGGGTCAAATGGCATTGGCATTCCTTTGGCTATTATTTATTAACTAGAGCATGTTTCTTGACCAACATGAATGGTTGACTCTCTACTGTCTGCAATTGTTCACTGTAGGAACCCAGGTGAGCACATGCTCCATGAACCATTTCGTTTTGATGTTGTGCCATATTTCATTTAAAAATATCCACTACTAATTAGAAAAAAATCATCCACTGTCCAGACACCCAAATCATCAACATAGTCCAGGGGCTCCATGAAGTTCTTATGTCAACATGTTCAATCAATACACATTTTTCACTTTCAGGAGCTGCACTGAAAATTCTAACCATGCCAGGCGAACGGCTCAACAGCAGTATGCAGTTAACCAACAGTTCCAGGCACAAGCACCGGCAGAAACGATAGACGAAACTCTGCCCCCTCTGGTTGTCAAGAATGAAACAACTAATTTAAACAGGGGGATCCTTCAGGGGAAGGTGATCACTGTGACTGAATCTGCCGGTCTTCTCTCAACGCTGAAAGACCCTGAAGCTGAGCCTCTCGTGTTCATGGTGCCTGTCGATAACAACCTACTCTTGGTCAAGGTCAAGATTGTTCATCGTAAGTTGTAGCGACAGTATATTTCTATTGTTGGTAATTGTGTTAAAGGGACAACGCGGAATTTACCTGGTCAGGAGGATAATATCTCTGCTTACCACTTGTAGTATCAGACTGATGCTGATCGCTGAATATGATTTTCGGCGGCCTTGCTAGGCAGTTTTGGACACGCCTTGTGAATTTCAGGCAGGTCTTGGGTTAACCCTTTCCTGGTGCATTGTTTACTGCACTGTTGAATGATTTTTCAATTATCCTGCTTCAGGAAGTCACGGTTCTGCTGGCAGCTTCTTTTGTCTAAAAAAACAACATATCTCATGCCCAAGTTGTCCCTTTAATATAAATTCTCTTTCCCCTGCTTTGGCACTTGGCAGGCAACAGAGTTTGTTACGTACATGTATGTACCCAGGTCCATTCCGCTGATCAGTAGCGCTGCACAGGGATAATCATCGTGACATTATCAGCGCTGACAAGGTACCTCGGACATCTGACCTCTGACATTGTTACATATCTATAATCTAACTAAGTTACATATCTGACTAAGATCCGTAAAACAAAAAAATTCTTACATTGCACTGTTATCTTTGATTCGTGTCAACGTCAGTGACGTCATTTTCGATTTATTTTCATGTCTGCCTGTGAAATCATACGGTGACGTAACATTAGCAAATCCTGGGGAGGATGTTGTGACGTCGCTAATTTATATTTTCACACAACGCTATTGATGTTTAAAGGCCTACGCCGTTTGTTAAAAATTTGTAATTTGTAGTTGAATTTAAAAATGTCCAATTGTGAAAATACATACTAAATATAAATTTCAACATTGTAGTTGTGTAGACTGATATACAAATACTATGAATACCAAGTTTAAACAAATTTGTCTTCACAAGAACTGCACTACGGCATTGTGTATTAGTGGATTTCTATTTAACTGGACCACAAGTAATTACAAATGGCATACCCCTATCCATATCAGCCCAGTAAATTGCAATAATTTGGTCCCATTAGTCTGCACTGTCGTGGCCTGGGCTGCAATGATAGTAGTTATACAGTGGAACCTCCCTTCACGGACACCTCTCTATTAAGGACAACCTCTCTATAAAGGACACTAGTTTTGGTCCCACATTGGTTGTTTCCATTCAATTTGACCTCTCTTATCATGACACCTCTCTATTGTATTAAGGACAACGTATGTGCCAGTTCGAAGGGTGTCCTTAATAGAGGGGGGCTACTGTATGAAATTTTTGAAGTGCATCAAATGTGACCCGTCACAGCAAAACCAGGCGCATGTCACTCTGAGCTTGGCAGGTTGAGACAGACTGTTTGTTCATTTCTCTATTGTCTGCCTTTTGTGAAGTATGAGCACATCAATTTCTTCCATTATCTCTTGGTGTCATTTAGGCTCATCTTCTGTGCGACATGTACCTGGTTTTGCTGTGACGGGTCACAAATACACTATGCAAGGATACTCTTTTTTCTGCTGTGAGTATTTGACTGACTGTAGATGAAATGATACAAACCTTTCTTAACTCTTTTCTAGTTGACTGCTGCTTCAACAAAACTGTATGGTGTTACTCGACGGTCGGAATGGAGAGGGTCGGACAACAGGAGCTGGTCTTCACACTTGAATACATGAATGCTGATACTGTGATTCCTAGGGATATGTTTGATTTCTTTCGACTGGTGTTTGGGGAAGCAATTAAAGGTGAGGGTTAGAGTAATGATTTACTGGATCCACTCACCAATAAGATCCCAAGCCCAACAATACCAGATTTCTACTACCGCCTCGATGGGTAGAGCCTAAAGGAAGTAGGCCTTTCGCAGCCATAATAGGGGTGGGAGATCTTGTCTTTGTTTCTTCTAATTGGTCTTTAATTGTACAGTGGAACCTCCCTTAGCAGACACCTCTCTATTAAGTACACTTGTTTTGGTCCAAAATTGATTATTTCCATTCAATTTGACCTCTCTAATCAGGACACCTCTCTGTTAAGGACAGCACTTGTCAGTCCCATGGGTGTCCTTAATAGAGAGGTTCTACTGTAATATGAAACGTTCCGCTGTAGAGTTAGGACTATTCATGACACTTACGTTGTTAACTCTTGAATAGATATCCCACCCCTTTTATGGCTACGAAAGGCCTACTGGTGTGTTCGGCTGTTTAGACTCTACCCATCGAGGTGGTGGTACAAATTGGGTATTGTCGGGCTTAGGATCTTATTGGCGAGTGGATCCAGTATTGCAGTATTCCAGGCAACCCATGTTTATCTGCCTTGTACAATGTTGTAAAAAGATTTCATGAACTGAATTGTTTCGGTGCATATTAACTTATACCTAACAATTATTTAAACAGCAGTTGGTACTTTAGTTGAAAAAAGACTATGGACTTAAATCAGTACAATGTACAATGTTTTTAAAATGATTTCACGAACTGAATTGTTTCGGTGCATATTAACTTATACCTAACAATTATTTAAACAGCACTCAGCAGTTGGTACTTTAGTTGAAAAAAGACTGTGGACTTAAATCAGTACAATGTACAATGTTTTTAAAATGATTTCACGAACTGAATTGTTTCGGTGCATATTAACTTATACCTAACAATTATTTAAACAGCACTCAGCAGTTGGTACTTTAGTTGAAAAAAGACTGTGGACTTAAATCAGTACAATGTACAATGTTTTTAAAATGATTTCACGAACTGAATTGTTTCGGTGCATATTAATTTATACCTAACAATTATTTAAACAGCAGTTGGTACTTTAGTTGAAAAAAGACTGTGGACTTAAATCAGTATGTACAATGTACATGTACAATGTTTTTAAAAAGATTTCACGAACTGAATTGTTTCGGTGCATATTAATTTATACCTACCTAACAATTATTTAAACAGCAGTTGGTACTTTAGTTGAAAAAAGACTGTGGACTTAAATCAGGTTGTGCCAAGCTATTGATAACAATGAGGCAACCTAAAGCTTCCACTCAGACATTTTAAACAGGTCTATAGAGGTGCCTTATAAGGAAAATGAAGGCTGCAGGAATGGCCTGGGAAAGGGCTTAAGCTTTGACTGGTTGGACCGGTTTTGACTGCTGCATATAATGCTATGGAGTGTCTCTTTCAGTTATGTCTGAAAATATGCCTGATGTGAATACTTTTAGGACAGCAATGCCTGATTCTCAATCATAATTTCATTGAGTTTCAAAGAAAAGAGAGCGGTAAGAGTGTATGACTATGAGCGAGTTATGGTCTGAGCAGTGTCATGATGCTGCCCGGTATTCAAACATGTCGAAAGGCAATTGACATTGTTTTCCATCACCCTAGTTGTTAGTAAACACCATCTGTTGTGCCATCATTGTCAGTTATCTCGTGTGTACCTCATTTTCAGGCAATATCGTCCATCATCTTGGCTTCACTCACCTCGGTGGAGCAAGTTTCCTTGGAAGTATCGACCACATTGGTTTCCTTTATACTCAGCCATCATTCCAGGTAGGAGTTTGCTGACACTTCTGGTCATCTTCTCAATGCTAAACTGCTGTGAGACACAGTGGCCTCTTACGCTCAGCATGCCGTGTTCTCCACAGGCCTTGAGTTAAGAGGGGGTGATCTAAAATTTAGTTTTTGCCACATTTTCGCGCCTAGTGGGGAAAATTGTTCTTAAATTCTTGTCCTATTTTGAAGATTTGAAGGACATTTGAAGGAAGCATTTGGGGTCATAATGTAGCATTTTATAAAAGGAATTGGGAGGTCATTTTCAAAAGAGAAATTTTTTTTAAGGGGCGGCCATTTTTATAGGGGGGTAGGAGGGGCGGAATTCGGATCCTCCTGGGGTATAAGGGGGCAGGGCGGGGTGCCAGGGAACTTGCCTTTTTTTGGCAGATTTGCAATGATTGAAACAATACACTGCCCTTACTTTGTACTACATTTGTAATTGCATACGACCAACTATTAAAGTGCACACACATACATTGGTAAGCAATCAGGATAATTCCATACAGTTATTGCACGAGCATGCATACATTATGACTACACAGACTGATAAACTATTTGTGTCATCTGATGTCAGAAATAGGAAAAAGATATATACATGTAGTTGGACCAACAGTAAATATATGTGAACGAATGGCGTACCCCTTTAATACAATGTTCTGATATTAAGAAGATCGTGTCATTGGGGCTAACAAAGTCTTAAAGGCCTAAGCCGTTCGTTTAAAATTTTGAATTGTAATTGAATTTAAAATGTCCAATTGCAAAAATACATACTAAATATAAATTTCAACATTGCCGTTGTGTAGACTGATATACAAATACTATGAATACCAAGTTTAAACGAATTTGTATTCACAATAACTGCTCTATGGCATTGCGTATTAGTGGGTTTCTATTTAACTGGACCACAAGTAATTACGGACGGCGTACCCCTTTAAGATCCATAACTAATTTACTTTGCTTTAAGTAGATGATTTTGCTCAATTCATTGGCTGAACATGTTGATAGTCTCACTCTGCATTTCTTTTTTCCAGTGTGTGAAGAAGCTGATGTTACCTGCTGCTCCAAAGATCCCACTGTTCCTCATACTTGTACATAGAGCAGAAATACCAATTCTACGCAATATCCCCCTTCGACTCATGACAAGACTGGGATTAAAAGACAGATGTAAGCTGATGATATCACTATGGGGGACTTTTACTTTAAAGTGATACTATGATGTACTATACAACTTTGCGGAAATACGTCCGTTTTTAATTGTTGATCATAAATGTAAAGCTCAAATTTTCCATTTTTGATTAGATTTATTATTAAATCGCTGAATGTAAACCACTGCGACCGCAAAAATGTTCATGTTGTGACGTCATCAACGAAAACGGCATCGGAGCGAGCCGTCCGGGCGGGATTAAACCATCAATTTCTAGAAAATGTGCATTTCGATTCGAAAACCTTACCGGTTTATGAGAAAGTGACATAGTCATTTGTCAAAAACAGCTAAAACATTATATCGTGAAATTTGACACGAGTTACCCTTTAAAATGTTTCACCCGAGTATAAAAACTGAATTAGTAAATTATAAGTGGCAACCTTTTCTTTCAAAGTGTTTCTAGATGTTGAGGAGTCATTCATATCACTCTGATATCTCAGGTTTTTCTACAAATTCCATTAAACCTTCCTC
Source organism: Lineus longissimus (assembly GCF_910592395.1). Lineage (NCBI taxonomy): Eukaryota > Metazoa > Nemertea > Pilidiophora > Heteronemertea > Lineidae > Lineus > Lineus longissimus. The sequence goes on from NC_088326.1 coordinate 8,847,791, forward strand.
AAATAAATCTTTACATCCTGTCCCGCAGTTTTAATACATCCCAAACTTAACTCAGGATATTGAGGTAGTTTAAGGATGAGGTACTGGTTGTCTCACCCAAACTGCCAGGGTGGAGCTAAAATGTAGACCACGCCAAGGTTTTGGCCAATATTTTAGCTCCACCCGATCGGTTTGGGTGAGACAATCAACTGTGAGGTATCAATTTCTATTCTACAACACCTCAAATTAAATATCGAATAATGTGGTTTTTTATGCTTTTGAAATGCTTCCACATTTTGCACCAACCCAAGCGGTTTAGGTTGTCTCATCCAAACTTCTGTGGTGAAAACGAGGCTATATACATTATCCATTATGAAAATGAAATATTTTCACTCGGGTGTTTTAGAATATGTGACCCACCAAGGCAAAATGAGTCGCATGTCACACAGAAGATGAGCCTAAAATGACACCAAGACATAAAAGAAGAAATTGATATACTCTGATGTCACAAACGGCAGACAATAGTGATATGAACAGCCAGTCCGTCTCAACCTGTCAAGCTCAAAGCGACTTGTGACTCATTTTGCTGTGGTGGGTCACACATGGCGCCAGACGCATACAAACTTTGTTTGGTACAGTTTCCTATGAAGTCATCCTGGAGCAGTAATGGTAAGAGAGAACATATTTGAATGGATTAAAATGGTGGGGTGGGATGTAAAGATTTATTTGAGGTAGGTTGATGGAATTAGCAAAGAGACCTTTAATAGAAATGATGGCAATCATGGTGACATGATGTCTCATCATCTCCACATAAAGCACATGATTATAATATCTCTACATGCTGTCACATGATGGCAATAGCTTTTTCGACACTTCAGAAGGCTTTCCCTTTCAGGGAGGTATAATTGGCGAGGTCAGCTCAGTACATCAAATACCCGTACTGTTCATAGAAAGCAACACCAGAACCTGGCAAGACCAACTCGAGCCATTCCTATACATGCTTCCCGAAATTGGTAGCTTGCATTGGAACTAACTTTTTCCCCCTTGTCCGTCATTAAAGGCATTCAAGTGTGTTGGTCAACCATGACTATCTCCTTTGTCCCTCCACCATAAGGCCTAGTTTCCTCATATGACATCACTATTTCGGACACTCAGCGCCCCATTTCTGGAAAGGTGTATAGCACGTTATCATGGGGTGGTTAGACCCACGGTGTTTGCTTCATGCATAGTTTCTGATTCTGGCAGTTGTAAAATCTTCTGAAATAATCCTATTTTATTCAATCGTTAGCGTGACTACCCACGTACAAATTATAAATTCAATCTTTATTATTAATTTCCAGACTATCCATGTTCTCTCGTGAGCAAGCGGTTCCGTGATCCAGTCTTTATCGGTGTGACAAATACCACGCTTAGCATGTTCTGTGATTTCGAAAACTTTACCTACGGGTTCCCGTTCGTCCCCCAGAGTTCAGTCTTGATTGAAGAAGATGAGAAAGTGACTGTGTCGTTGCCAATTGACAAGTACCATCGAGTAAGTTGTACACATTTTTGAACTCCACACATATCTACTCACCAGGGTTTCTGCCAGAGGGGGGGGGGGGCAAGGGGGGCACAAGCCCCCCCTCAACTTTGCTGAGTAATGATTTCAAAATGTCTCTTTTAAGCTAAATGAAAGAGATAAGATAAGGTGTGAATCACTATAATGTCCTTATCAGTTACTGACAACATCAGGGATGTGTAGGACAGTATCAAACAGACCACTTGAGAGGGAATTCATCAGCTGTATTTTCATAACATTTCAACGACATATATTTATCACTATCTATGTATTCTTTTGCCGATTTTCAAAAATTCATGTAGGAAAACCGGTGTTTTTGCACCTGAGTTTTTGGCTCTGAAATGCTCGGAAAACGCATTCTCCGGGCATCTAGCCCCAAATTTTTTTATTTTTTTTCTGGATTGTGCCCCCCCTAACGTAAATTCCTTACGGAAACCCTGCTCACTCTTCACCCCTTTCAAAGATCGGGTAAAAACTTGAAACAGTTTCATCACTGCAAAATTTAGGTTTCAAAGCATCGTCAACCAGAAAATACCCTCCTGGGAATTTCATCTGTCTGATGATGGAGTCAAGACTGACAATCTTATTCTGGTTTCAAATTTTGTCATATAAGGTTGTCTCAAACGGTCTTTTATTGTTGACTGCCAAGTCCTACTGGCCTTTCAGAGCCTCCTCATTCAATATATGCAGTGGAACCTCCCTTAGCGGACACCTCTCTATTAAGGACAACCTCTCTATTAAGGACAACCTCTCTATTAAGGACAACCTTTCTATTAAGGACAACCTCTCTATTAAGGACAACCTCTCTATTAAGGACAACCTCTCTATTAAGGACAACCTCTCTATTAAGGACAACCTCTCTATTAAGGACAACCTCTCTATTAAGGACAACCTCTCTATTAAGGACAACCTTTCTATTAAGGACAACCTCTCTATTAAGGACAACCTCTCTATTAAGGACAACCTCTCTATTAAGGACAACCTTTCTATTAAGGACAACCTCTCTATTAAGGACAACCTCTCTATTAAGGACAACCTCTCTATTAAGGACAACCTTTCTATTAAGGACAACCTCTCTATTAAGGACAACCTCTCTATTAAGGACAACCTCTCTATTAAGGACAACCTTTCTATTAAGGACAACCTCTCTATTAAGGACACTAGTTTTGGTCCCAACGTGGTTGTTTCTATTCAATTAGTCCTCTCTTATCAGGACATCTCTCTATTAAGGACAGCACTTGTCAGTCCCGAGGGTGTCCCTAATAGGGAGGTTCCACTGTAGTTGCTTCCTTAGTGTTTGTGCAGTGAGGGGCGTGAACTGCATGCACATGTGACGTAGATCATGTGACCAGTGTTGCTTCAATTTGAGGGCAGCCAACCACTGTTGAATGAAGAGGGCCAATAATGGATGGCAGTAGGTGAGAGTGGTAAAAGATATTAGAATGACATTCTCTGTATCTACCGTACACTTGCCTTCAGAAGTGTTCAAATATTTTTTGCTTTGTGACCCAGGATTTTTTCTCGTGTTTCAGGTCTTGGATATTTTGTCGAAGTTTTGTAGTACCCCGGGTGGTGTGTTGCCGATCGGCGCTGACTTCCACCTGCAGGCGGATTCACATCTGACGGTCATTCAAACGGCGACTGGGTATACACCTACTGGGATTAGCAAGATCTTGGATAATCCGGAGGGAGGACGCAGACGTAAGTCTAGCAATGAGCGTGTCTTGTCACAAAAAGTTGATTGAATTGAGAGCTGAGATACACGTAGCTCTGTTCACAATACAGTAGAACCTCTCTATTAAGGACACCCTTGGGACTGACGAACACTGTCCTAAATAGAGAGGTGTCCTGATTAGAGAGGTCTAATTCAATGGAAACAAACAATTTGGGACCAAAACTAGTGTCCTTAATCGAGATGTTGTTGTCCTTGATAGAGAGGTGTCCGCTATTAAGGGAGGTTCCACTGTATTGCATAGTTTATAGTACAGTGGAACCTCCCTTAGCAGACACCTCTCTATTAAGGACACTAGCTTCTGTCCCAAATTGGTTGTTTCCATTCAATTTGACCTCTCTAATCAGGACACCTCTCTATTAAGGACAGCACTTGTCAGTGCCGTGGGTGACCTTAAAAGAGAGGTTCTGCTGTATATGGTAAGAAGCCTTGGCTCAAGCCGTCAGTTCTGGCAAACCTCACTGCGGTTACTCATACTCTCAACTCGGCTGTATAAGACCAGATCATATAATTCTTGCCCGCCCATTACATGTTAATCATACCAATGAGGTCTGACGATAATTTTATAGGCCTAACCCCCCTAACCTGGATAAATATCCTTATGAATAAACATCATAAAGGTGGTATTGGGTGGTATTATCAATTTGGTCTTATAGAGCCGAGTTGAGAGTATTTAGTTGGGTTGGTTTGTAAGAATGCAAGTTATTGTTCCATATGAAGGTCCTCATGTAATAACCAGGGTTCTGGACCAATTTTTCATGTAGAATAAGCAGGCTGCGGGAGAGGCAATTCATTAGCAATGTTTTAATCCAGAGATGAAACATAATCACCCCCTGGCTATTTTGTCTTTAGTTTTTGGCAAGCTTTGAAATATGACCACCAAATTTGTTATGTTCAATTTGCTTCTTGCAGAGACTGGTGCCACTTTCATTGTGTTCATTGGCCACTCTCCTGATGGTTATGACGTCCAATCCAGAATATTTGAAGATGGCATCATCGTCTTTCTAAAACCGGAGGTCATGTCAGATCTCACTGAGGTAGGGAAATATTGATGTCTTGAGTAAATTGTTATGGAATGACACTGCTAAGTAGGATATGCATATGTATGACTGCGTTTGGAAGCCTCTTTAACTGTGTTAGGGTCCAGAGTTCCCCTCAATTACAAGTTTGCATTCAAGCTCATCAAGCAACAGTTGCTGTGAGACTGTATCAAAGCTAGTTTAACTGTTTCGAACCGTAACTGCATTTCAAAATAGGTAGAATTATGAGGAGTGTGAGTTAAAGATAGAGTGCCTGGTTCTGGGATGCTTTCTTGATATATCGCTGCCTCCTTTGATGCTGTGCAGAGATGAAGAGGAAGAATGCAAATATGTGACCCGTCACAGCAAAACCAGGCGCATGTCGCACAGAAGATGGGCCTAAATGACACCAGGAGATAATGGAAGAAATTGATGTGCTCATATTTCACAAAAGGCAGACAATAGAGAAATGAATAAACAGTCCGTCTCAACCTGCCAAGCTCAGAGCGACATGCGCCTGGTTTTGCTGTGACGTCACATATATTGTTAGTATAAGCCGTGTTTTCATTGGATTCATGCTGATGCTTGTCATTTGCCAGGGTTCATAGGACACTTGTTTGTTGATTTGAACTGGACTTGATAAACCTCTTGACATAACAAGAGGCTGGAAACTGAAACAATGGATCGTATGAAGGTCCCGCTTTGGAAATGACTAGATCATGTCTATTAACACGTTCACTGCCGCCCTGTTTTTTTGAGCGCACCGCCATTTGCCAGGTTTTGCGTTTTGCTCCATTGCCACACCACGAGTGAAGGCCGTGAGCCTCGAGCACACCTAGTGCATAATAAACAAACTAGTAAAATAAACGTATATCCCATAATGCTTTACAGAACGGAAGCGTATTCACCCTTGCCAGTCATTTGAAATACATGGAATAATGCATAGACTGCTCCGAATATACTCGTGCCTCGGCAATGGAGCAGGAACCAGCTTACGAGTATATTCGTGGCACGGCAGTGTACGTGTTAAGTAACACATTACAAGTGACAACATGAATTCTATGTAAACCCAACATTGAGCACAAGGTGAATTCAAGGTAACATCAGTTGAGTGGCGTCCACTACATAAAACGCCGGTGTTGGTCCGGAGTTTTTGCACTTGCACCTGTTAATTTTCCCCTCGAAAACGCCGGTGCTAGAAAACGCCGGTGTTTTCTTGTCACGGCGATGGATTCAGGGCTAAATGGGGGCTTATTTAAGCACGGCGTTTTATGCAGTGTAATCACAAAAACGCCGGCGCTAGTTAGTTTCTACACTCGGCGACAGGCGGCGTGGTTACCACTGCGCATGCGCTGCCATTTTGTGTCGGTCAATCGCGACTCCAACAATAACAAAAAATCGGAGAGTTCTACAGGAATTTCATATAGACCACGCCATCTGTCACCGTGTTCAGTAACTGCTTCCATGTAGTGGAAGTCCTCGCCGTGTCTTCTCCGGGCTTTTTCTGGTTCGGAGTATCCCCGTTTAAAAACGCCGAGGTTTTCCATGTAGTAGACGTACTACTAATGAGATATTGTAATTTTAAAACGTTTCTATTTCTAGGCACTACAAAATCACAAAAGTTACACGCTGACTTGTGACATGTTCGACAAACCGGAAGGGGGCCTACATTCTGGAAAAACTATTGAAGTACAATGGACACAACCAAGAACTTATATTGACGACATTATGCAAGTTTCTGGATGCCATATTCATGAAAATTCAAACTCAAATGGACTAACTTCGGAAGATTTGGCCAATATTGGATTTGAAGTGCCTGATTTTTAGATTTGTGATTTCAGTTGTAAAAAGATATTGTATTTGCAGTTTTGGTCTCTTGCTGTGTTATGGTGATTATAGAAGTGATTTTATTCAACACATTTTATTTTCCACCTGAAATATCTTGACATTTCCGTGATATCGGTGTTTTGAACAATTCACAGGGAAGGGAGAAGATGTTTTGTCACAAGCTTGTTTCTGTTTTAAAAACACAAAATGTATGGCAGTTTAGTTCAATTTTCTTGAGAGAAGGTCAAAGTGAAAAGGAACAAAAGCCAATTACAGTATAATGTATAACAGTATAATGGAATAATGTTTTATTCACTAGGGTTTAAAGGACATTTGACAATGACAAAGTCTGTCAATGATTTTTTCAGATTTTAGCTCCATTTTTAACAAAAATGAATAACAAGCTGTGTCTTGATGTTGATGTTAGTTTAGCATCAAGTAATGTGATGTCCTTGGATGGCGTTAAAATCTCATGAATCTTTTTGGTACTCCCATCAGAATCCTCTGAACACTGTTTGAAACATTAAATAGGTCTAGGATTACAAATGTGATGTTTTATCAGATGAGTAACGGTATAATCTGATAAAATCCTGCAATTCCAAAATTCTTTTATTTCTCGGAGTGTTTGTTGAATTTCCTGCAGACTTTAGAAGAGAAATATGTTTCTAGCACCCTTGTGTGCTGGATTAGGCAAGCTGTTTATCTGAACTTGTTAAGTTGTGTTCATCACTTTATCAAAAATTCATGCGATATTTTAGCCTTATGGTCGTTTTATGCCATACTTCAAAATCATGAGAATAGTATTACAGAAATATTGTGTCCAGTGTGATCAAAGTTTATATGTTAGGTGTTTGAAAAGAAAAGTTATTTGAACATAGTGCTTCATAGCACTTCAAAGCGCTTCATGGTTGCCTTACCATAGCTGCTGCATTCAAAACGAGGCTTCGTTGGCACAGAGTGCGTTTCAACAGTAAAGTGCGGTTCATTCTAGTAAATCCGGGTGTTTTAGAATTGTGAACTTATCAGTCAGGACTTTTCGCCCAATGGAGCTATATTAACAGCCCAATAGGGCCGAATCGGTAGATGTCGTCTTGGGTATACCTAAACATTACCCAGGATCAACCTGGGTAATCCTAAAAGTTACCCAGGATCGTCCTGGGTAACTTTTAGGACACTAAAGATTACCCAGTTTGAAAATCGCACATTTTTAGCTCACCTCTTAGCAGAGGTGAGCTTATCCCATACCGTGGCGTCCGTCGTCCGTCGTCGTCGTCGTCGTCGTCGTCGTCGTCGTCGTCGTCGTCGTCGTCGTCGTCGTCCGTTAGCAGGGCACGTTTCGTAACTGTTAGAGCTATTGAGTTGAAACTTGGTACACATGTACCCTTATGTAATGACACCTTGGAGACCAAGTTTCGGTCCGATTCGTTTCATGGTTTGGCCACCAGGGGGCCAAACGTTAAAAGTGAAAATATGCCATAAAAATATGGTAGGTACTTCTAGCAAAGGTGCATCATATATCCTCCGGGTTTTTGATTTGACCTCCTTTTCAAGGTCACAGAGGTCAAATGGTGTAAATTGGCCGTTAGGATGTAACGATGGCACGTTTCTAAACTGCAATGACTATTGATACCAAATTTGGTACACATTTACCCCTTAGTCAGGTGATCTCAGGGACCGAAGTTTGGTCCAATATGATTCACCACTTGACCACCAGGGGGCAAAATCCAAAAACCTTAAAAATGCGATTATTCCTTAACTTCTTGCCCGATTGCCACCAATTTGATATCATGGGTACATCTAACCACCATGCAGTATATGTCACACAGGTTTTTAATTTGACCTTCTTGTCAAGGTCACAGAGGTCAAATGGCGTAAATTCGCCGTCAGGCCGTAACTATGGCACGTTTCTTAACTGCAATGACTATTGATCACAAATTAAGTACACATGTACCCCTTGGTCAGGTGATCTCAGGTACCGAAGTTTGGTGCAATCTGATTTGCCGTTTGGCCTCCAGGGAGGGGGCCAAATCCTAAATTCTTCAAAATGCCATTATTCCTAGTAATGACTTGCCCGATTGGCACCAATTTTATATCATAGGTACATCTAATTCTAACAACCATTCAATGTGTCACCCGGGTCTTCTTTGATTTGACCTACTTTTCAAGGTCACAGAGGTCGAATGTACTGTAAATTGGCCATTTTGGGGAAATTGTAATTGCTTGGACCTACATCAAACCTAACACTACATGACACAATACCATGCTCTTTATCCATCTTTCCTCCACATGAGGTGAGCACAATGGCCCTGGCCATTTCATTTCAACCTGTGGGCGAGGTTGAAATTGGTATGTTTTCAGTGCAGCAAGACACGAAATCATGTGCTCTGGCGACATTCATGACATTGATCTGTTTTGCCACCTCGCGGAGTTTAAATTCACCATTCATGACTTCAATCAATTTCTTTTTTATTTCTCTACCTTTAGATTCGAAAATTGGCGCGAAGTTACTCAGGACGATCCTGGGTAACTCTTAGGATTACCCAGGTTGGTCCTGGGTAATGTTTAGGTATACCCAGGACGACATCTACCGATTTGGCACCAATGGGGCAATATATCCTGAAGGGGATGCGTGCGGCTAGAAGCAGCTGCAGCATCCAGATCGGGACGTACCAAATCTTAAAATAGCTTTACGCATTGATTTGGGCATTTGCGCATGCTCAGTAGGTCAAGAAACAAAAGGGAAGAGTGTCAAGTTTCCATATAAATAAAACTGCTTCAAGAAATATTAAATCATTGATTTTATAGCTAATCCTTCATTCTCAGCGCATGTAATGCACATGATGATGTATGTGTGTGGTTGTATGTAAAGTTGATGTTGTCTTATTTATTTGATTCAGCAATAAATAATCGAAAAATACTGAACACAAACATACTAAACCGGTGTTTCATGGATGTTGTAAAGTTGCACGCATCACCATTGTGCTCGAATACATCTATACATATAGATGGCAGCACTGGCGCTCATCACGGGATGTACCGTTTTCGCATCCCGATTGGGCGATTTGAAGGGCAGTATGCCCGATCAAGCTATCATCAGTTTTGTTAACCTCCCGTTTGGGCTATACTCCCAATCGGGGGATTTGCACTCCATTGGGCGAAAAGTCCTGACTGCTATAAATGACTTCGTAACATGGGAGTGTAAACTAGGCTGTGTTGACGATTTGTCATCAGATTGTGAGCATGTAAATATATTATGTAGTTCTATACTCTGTATATCCGTACCTTTCTGCTCACCACAAGAGTCAAAGCTTTCCCTCATCATCTAATGTGCTTACTTCATTTTGAGCAGTTTCAAGACTGTATCCTTTGTGTGGGATGATTGGTGGTGGCCCATCTCTTTGGGATGTCAAATAGCATAAATTATCATCATAGAGAAATTTTCTATCACAGAAATTAATTGATGTGTCGTTTTAAAATGGTCTTGCTGCCAACAAATCTACCACAAAAATTTACCAGTTTAAGTAGGTGTGTCAAATGTGATTGGCACATCCTTTTTGTACTAACTCATTATGAGCTTATCGTTGAGAGGCCCTGTATAATTTAAAAGAATAGTTGGCTGTTTAGTGTTAATGATTTGACAGATACAAACTGTCCTTCAGTTAGTAGTACTTAATGTTTATATCTAGGTGCTAGATCTATAAAAAAATTCAAAGATTCCTTTTTAAACATTTCTTTTTAACCCTTTGGGAATGGGGTTGCCGTTGGACAAGAGGACTACTGCAACTCCAGGACCGGGTCTCGCTGATCAGCAAGACAGCCTCCGCAATTCTAAGGCCGGTTCTCGCCATTTTGGGAGATTGATATTCATTATGACTTCATTCCACCTACACAATGCCAGTCCCTGTTTTAGTCTGGACACGGTGGAACAGTTAGCCAAGCGTTCTGCGCTAAACAATGATGTGTAACATGCATGGGTTATAACAGAAAGTATTGGAGAAAACACGTGGTAGAGTGGTGGTTTGAAATTTCGTTTTCTTGGTAAAACTATTGAGGCAAACAATGGCTTAACGATATTCTGATGAAGATTTAGTAGTGATAAGTACATTTAAATCCATTTCTGATAGCTTGGAAGGCTTTCTTTTGAAGAAAATAGGAGGAAAAACATTTTGCAGAAATTACACTTTTTCATTAAAAAAAGTTTTTTCTGTCGCAATTTTTTTTGGTATATTAGTTTGCAAGATATTATATGTCACCGGTGTTGACATCAGTTTGACCTTGACTGTTGGCTGTTGTTCTGTTGAACATGTGGAAGGCAAAATTGTACATTCTGTGTGGCTCCTGACCTAATTTTCCTGGTTGAGTTACTTCTCAAAATCTCTCGAAGGCAAGTTTTGATTTCAAAGTAATATCCTTAAGAGATATGATGAATTTGTGGCATTGTGACAAAACTCCAGATCTGTTCCAATCAGCTGAACGTTGGGCCAAGATGTTTATACACCTTTGTTGATTTTAATTATTAAACTTTATTGTTTCATTTTATTGTGCATTTATTGTAGATTTTAGATTAGGTAACTGGTTTGGCTTTTTATGTAGAAAATCTGTAATCCATTCCTTACCCAACGTTTTCATTTTACAGTTCTTATGATCATGTGAAATAGCTGGTTTTAGGTTAGATTTTAGTTTTGTGAAAAATTGCTGACGATAATTCTGATATCTACTTAGAAAATCTATTGAAATGAATAATGTTGACTGAATTACTGGAGGGCGGAGGTGAGCAAATGTTTGCTTGCCTAAAGATTTTTTTCAGCAGACGCCCTAGATAGATTGAGAGAACCTGAACGTTGGGTAGTTTTTAGTTGTTATGAAGATTGTTCGGGTTGTAAAGCTATCGGGTCGGAGGAGACTGTGAACTCTGGTTTTTATTTTTGTTGTCTGAAAAGATTGTGGTAGAATCTATGGTTGTATAAATATGTAAAAATGATCGGAAGACCTGTCAATATTTCTCTCTATGTGTGTACATAGCAAGATGTACATATCAATTGTAAATATGCTGAATTGTGAAGTCTTAGGTGTTTTAGTTAAGATATACATGTAAGTTGTGGGCACTTGTCTTTTGTGTCATGAAAGAACAGGAGTACTGAGAGTCCTTGCTGGACTGGCATTATCAATTCCTGTATTGTGGACAGTTCGTGTCATCTCACTTTCTTTAAAAAATTTAACATTTTCACAAAGGCATTTGAAAATAAAATAAAAAATGCATGTTCACTTGATTCAATAATTCTCTAATGAAACATGGTAATTGTAGCCCATATCCTGCGCAAGTAACCCTTCATGTGAACCATCACTGCTTGTCTTATGATGGTAGGAGGTGAATGATTTCTTGGCTCCATCTACCCAGTGGGTGCCTTCATGGAAATCCATCGTCAGATTTACTGGATGTCTCAAAAAAAATAACTGCAGTCAATTGTTTAAGTGTCAAAAAGGTCTATTTGATACACCCTGTAGATGGGTTACAGCTGTATAACTTTGCGTAATTGCAAGTACAGTGGAACCTCACTTAGCGGACACCTCTCTATGAAGAACAACCTCTTTATTAAGGACTCTAGTTTCGGCCCCAAATTGGTTGTTTCCAGTCAATTTGACCTCTCTAATCAGGACACCTCTCTTTCAAAGACAGCACTTGTCAGTCCCGAAGGTGTCCTTAATAGAGAGGTTCGACTGTGTATAAGTGTTTTAAGCCTTGCTTGAATCTGGTAAAGGGTAAGGCGAGACTTTTTTTATTTGTTGGTGCTCGGATCCGCCGACCTCCCGATGTCCGAAATAAGAAAAAAAATAAAATTTTTATATCTAGCCAGTCTCGGATCCGCCGATTCGAACATTACCGATTTTACCCAAAAAAAATAAATTTTATTTTATTTTGAGCTCCGACGCCCGACAGTAACTTAAAAGATCAAAACTATTTTTTTCAAAATCAAAATTCAACATGATTGAATTAAAATTAGCTTCGTCGGATTGATCATTCGAATCGAAAGTGCGAATGCCAGACCAGCTCTGCCAGACCTAGACTGGTTCTTGTCCTTTCCTAATGCATCCACAGTAGATATATGACGAGAACCAGTCTATTGTTATGAGTCTGGCTGCTGACTGTTCAATGTGTGAAAATGCACTACTTTTTTTAGGAAAAAAATTTATTTTTATCCTTCCCTCCGACTTTGAGAAATCCTATCAATTTTTCGAGACCATGAAATCTTTGGAAAAAAACATTTTTTTTTGTTTTTGTTTTTCGTCCTTCTCAAAAATAAATTCCTCCAAAAATCCGAGCACCAACTAATAAAAAAAGTCTCGCCTAATGTAAAAATCTAGTTGGTTATATGCACATTTTAGATGCTTTGGCAGTTCTGTAGAAAAGCATACTCATTGAACTTTCATCAATTTTTTAGAAATGTTTCCTTTAATGTCCATGATTAAATGTTATGTGTTCACCTATGAAATAAGTCACACAATGAACAAGTAGACGTTACGTTGTAAATGTTGTGCGTTAATATGTTTGTAGAACCTGGCATGTCAGATTGTTGGAAACGGCCTTTGATCAGAGAACACAGGTAAAATTGTAACATAAGTCGTAGTTCCACCTATCATAAAACCCCGTGTTTTTTCAAGACCTGTGTCTTCGCCGTGTGTCAAAAAACTCGCAGCGCACTTACACCTATCAGTTGTGTTAGATAATGATTAATAGCCCCGGCGACAGGTGCACTGTAGGTAGGGAGCTCTCCTGTGTTTCTTTCTCGTTGGAGGGGGCGCAATACCGAGGCAACTACACCGCGCCATCTGTCGCCGGATCTTAGAACTTGCAATTGCCGTGTCTATTTAGATTCCACCTATCAAAAAACCCGTGTTGAACACGGGTCTAAATTAGCCCCCGACTAGCCCCATCGAGCTCGATGGGGCTAATAGACACGGGGATTTGACACACGGGTCTATTTAGACACGGCAATTCATAGGTGTAAGCGCAAAAGACACGGGGATTTGATAGGTGGAAGTACGACTATAGACCCCTGGGCCCAGTTGTAAAAAACCAGTTTGTAACTAACTTGGCATTTAAGTCTATTGGGCTTAAGGGTTGACCATGTACCACCATTTGTGACCCACCACGACAAAATGAGTCGCATGTCACACAGAAGATGAGCCTTAAATGACACCAGGACATAATAGAAGAAATTGATATGCTCCGATTTTACAAAAGGCAGACAATGGTGAAATGAACAACCAGTCTGTCTCAACCTGTCAAGCTCAGAGCGACATGCGACCTGTTTTGTCATGGCGGGTCACATTTGGATAGAACTTGAAATTCTAAAGCAATTAGAACGCCTTCAAAATGAAGTGATTGTCAATAAAAAACCTGGGAGGATGTTCTCTGGAAAACAAAGAACAGACTCTCACCCTTGAAAATTGTATTCGCCATGTTTTAAAATAGTACATTGCTTTAGGATTTCAAGTTCTAGCTAAAATGGCAGTGCCTATGGTCAACCCTTAACTGAAGGACACCAAGTTTATAGTGCCTCGCCTTGTTTTAACACTGAAGAGTTATAACTGTCCACCTCGCCCTTGGAATGACCTTGACCTTGAGGTGGAACAAGGTCAAGGTTGGTTTGTCAGTTTGTAGTCATATCTGTCTTTTCTTGCCAGAGATAGAAATCGAGCGACATCACGTCGACAAAAAAACAGAATGGTAGTGTATATTCAAGGTTAGAAAAGGTTATACCCTATTTGAACAACCTTGGGGGACAAACTTGAGTGTATTATATTTCAGTATTGTGCTGGCTAGGAATTCTGACCATTTTACCACCATAGGTTCATCAGCTTTAAATTGGAGAACTGGTCGGCTGAAATGCGACTGTCAATCATGAAATGTTTAACCCCTTGAGGACGGTATTTTTGCGTCATTACCTCCTGGACAGGATTATTTCAGGTCACGATACCATAACAAGTCCACACTCGTTACGCGCATAACACATTCCCTTGATGCTAAGCAGACGATAGTAGTTGACATGTGCTGCCATCTGCGATAAGCTGAAGTATTTAAATAAAGATTAATGCAAGTTCGACCGATCATCGAACTGGTGAAGTGGAGTAAATTCAGGTAAACTTAACCAGTCACATGTGAAGAGATAACTTAAGCAGCCCCTGGAGACCAGGTTTTTCCTTGCGAGTTCACTTGTCAGCTGTCCTCAAGGGGTTAAATGAGAACGTAAAGAGCTTGAAGATGTCAACTCTCGTGCATTAATGATCAGGTGAGACAAGACCACTAATGAATATTCATAGGTTGGAGGGTCGAGGCCTATCAATTAGACAAGTGCATGTTTTTAACTCTCAAGTACATATTTGGAGAGGTTTTGAAAAAATATTTGCTGTGGCAAGTCTACAGATATAAAGAAATTATTTGATGAAAAAATTAATTTCGAATTTTGCTAATTGGGTGTTCTGAGTTTTTTCTGCCAGTTGGCTGAAAAGAGTGGAAATATCAAAGTCTGTCTAATTTGTCGATTATCAAAAAATTTCCATGGCCAACTACCAGTTTATTTTTCACCATTTACTTGCCCGACTGTCCGGAATAACATAATCTAAATTTCAGATTCACAACCCCATGCAGTATTTGATGCGTCGCGGTCAAACATTGACAATTTAACTGCTAAAAGGCTTAAAAAATCAATTGTGGTCTTGTCTCAGGTTTCGATAACAAATGCGATATTTAGTCAGCCAACAGTTAAAAATCTAATTTGCCAACTTTTTAGGTTTGCAAAATTTTCATGGTTTACAGTATCTGATTACTTGAGGTTGTTTGTGGCCAGTCAAAAATTTGGAGGTGATTTCATTGAGAAACCTGCACAACAAAACTTGCCAGTAGGGGGCCCTGCAGGCAAGTGGACCATGGTTGTAATGAGAAAGCCATTTCCTGGGTCAATGATTATTGAATATTTCATCCCTTAATTACTCTACATGGGGAAATAGCACCAAAAATGTTGTTTTATTTGTCCTTATTTCTATTTTGATGAGTTTTAGGGAGAAAATCAACAAAACTTAATTTTAATGGAAAATGCACTGGAAGTGTAAATTTTAGTACTGGTGCTGCCATCTGGATTTTTAGTTCTGCAGGTTCCTCATTCAACTCTTGCTGTTTGAAAGTAATTGCTGTATTTCAACCCTGGGATTGATTGCACGTGCACGCCACGCATTTTGTAACTGCTGGAGCTATCGACTTGAAACTTGCTACATATGTTCCCCGATATAATGACACCTGAATGACCTAATTTCAGTGGGATTTAATTCCTGATTTGGCACAAGGTGGCTAAAACCGAAAACACAGAAAGTGCTGTAGATCTCCCTAACTAAGGGCTCGATCATCACCAAATTTTGATCAAAGGTATTGGTAAGATCTTTTTTTCCAATGGGACAATCATTGGAAAAAGAGATCTTCACACAAGAGACAGTCACAAGTAGAAGGCTGGGAAAAGATCACTGTAATACAACAATCTGTCCCACCAATATTAAAGTCTTGGAGCTGTGGATTGTCTAAGGTCTCACAATTGGCAATGGCTATTGGCCATAACAATACATGGAATGTTAGATAGTTTTTAGTTTTGAACGCCACCTTTCTGTCCGACATGTACTAAATATACTTCGTTATCTAACACTGGTTGTATCATATCTCGTCTACACAGCTATTTAAAATGCCAAAATATTATTTTGTATGTATTTTTAAAATTTTAAGAAAATCATTGTATGCCCATACATACAAATAAAGAACTGTGTATTACTTAGATGCCTCTCTTCTCTTTCTCCTGTAAACAACTGCAATGGTAGTTGGATATGAGTAATAGGATAATGCGATCTACGCATATCTACGATTCTGTGTAGGCCAAAATCAAAACCATTAAAGTTGCCTTAATACCAATACAAAAATCGAGTAATCTAGCACCCATTATCCTATTACTACAATCTGTACAGTCTGTACAGTCTGTAGAAGTAACATAACTGGAACACCATAACTGGAATGAGTGAAATTTAATAAACCTTTTTAATCTAAATAATGAGTGATAGAAACCAAAAGGTTCACTGTCCTACTTGTGATAAAAACGTTTCATACAGCAGTATGGCAGCCCACAGGAAGACTAAGGGGTATTAAAAGAAACAGATGAGTAAGTTAGGGGTACAAGTACAACCTCCTCTTCCACCACTAATCCCTAAAGGTGTAGATAAGAAGCTTGCCTTAGACTGAGGAGCTTGATGGCATAAAGAAAGTGGAAGGAATTGAAGTAGTAAATGAGTTTGGCAAGCCTGTGGTTACTATTAGAGTTAATATTGACAGAGAAACTAAACAGGTGTATAATGAATACAGAGAGAAGTTAGAGGATGTCCTTTTTCAACTCGATGATTACCACCACAAAATAAGCATATCAGTTTTCGCCCAGTTCAGCAGACCTAAGATCGTAGAGCAGAGCTTGGATCAGCAAGGTGATACAGTTACCCACCCAATTCAACCTCCAATGGAAAGCATAATTTCAAGGAATCAGGCAATCTAGTGCAGCAACCAACCAGCTAACTTAACTACATTAATTCACAGACTGAAGAGAGGTACTTTCAAGGGTCTGGCTTGTCTCTTAGCATAATAAAGTCCTGTGACATGACACTAGTTCTTACAAGAGGTGCAAAGGTGGTCATTACGTTAGATTACCATTTAACACTAAAGCTGTAATCAATGTAATGTCACAGGAACAGGGAAATGATCAGAAGTGTTTGCTCTGGAGTCTACTGGCTGCTAGATATGTCAAGGAACATAAAACAGAACTTCAAGAACATGCAGAGCTTACTACTGAAATGCTGGAAAAGATGTATGAAGATGAGATTAAGATCGAGCCTAGCTCTCAGTATGGAGTACGAATCGACTCATTTCCTATATGTGTTCAAAAGATTGAGAGTGACAATAATCTCAAGATCAATGTGTTCAAGTTACAGAACGAGGCTGCTAAAAACATACGTGAGGCAAAACTCGAACCTCTCTACCTGTCCGGGAATGATAAGAACTATGATGATGATGATGTCATTGATATTCTTTATTTTAAGGGTCATTTCATGTACATAACTGTTCTTCAGGACTGGCACTCATACTGTGTATCTCTGTAGGAGGTGTATGAATTACTTTTATTGTAAGAAAACACCTGAGAATCATAAAAAGAAATGTAGTGAACATGAATACTGTAAGATTAGTTTACCACAACCTAACAGTAAATGGTCACAACCTAGGTTTGAAAAACATTCAATAAAGAATAGGGTTCCTTTTGTTATTTATGCTCATTTTGAGTCAATAAACATACCTGTACCTGTAATATCAGTAGAGACTACTAGTAAGAAACTTTTTAAACAGAACGCATCAGCAGTTGGAGTTTAAGTTCACTCTGATTATCAATATCTTTACAATAATCAGTATTTAGACAGTGCCTGTTAGTTTCTCGTCCACGGATTAGTAACTTCTCGCCTAGATTATTGTAATGCTCTGTTACGTGGTCTACCTGATACCAGCTTGCGTCGATTACAAAGAGTGCAGAATATGGCGGCGCATATTATAACAAGAACAAAACGCAGAGAGCACATTACACCTGTTCTCCAAACGCTTCATTGGCTCCCCATCAGAGCTCGAATTGACTACAAACTACAATGTAATTGTTCACGTATTCCGCGCATTACAGAACTGTTCTCCAAGATATTTGTCTGAGATGCTGAATTCATATGCGCCAGCAAGGTCATTAAGATCTGAATCCAAGAACACGTTGATTCTGCCAAGGACAAGAACTAAAATTGGTGAACGATCATTTAGAACCAGTGGTCCTGTATTATGGAATGAGCTTCGTGACCCATCGGAGAGATTGGGCCCTTCCAGCGAGCCCTCAAAACTCATCTATTTCAGATCGTTTACGATGTGTGACATTCCTAATATCTTATCGTGCAATTCAAATGTTTTAATCCATATTAGTATTATCGAATTTTCTGGACTTTTATAATGTTTTTAGAACTTTTCTTCTTGGTCGTTTTTATCTACTGTACAGTGCTCTGGAGCATGCATGGCATGTACAGAGCACTTTAATATATTGTCTTTTATTATTATTTTATTTTATTATTAAGTCATAGAGGTTCTGATGTTGTGGATATGCTCTGTAACTGGTTAATAAGAATGGAAGAAATATTCTCTAATCTATTAAACTGTAACTATATGATGAAGACTCGAGCTCGGCTCTCAGGACAAAGTCCGACTGCAATAGATATCACTCAGAAACACACTGTTACTACTACAATAAGTTGCTAGGGTATAATAAAGTCAAGGATCATGATCACTACAGTGGTAGATATCGAGGTGCTGCTCACAACTCATGCAATCTGAATGAAAAGAAAGCCATGTTCGTTCCAGTGTTTTTTCACAATCTAAGTAACTATGATTCACACCTGTTCGTTAAAGAGTTAATGACTAAACTACCAGAGTACAAGAAACTTAAATTACTTGCCAAAACAGCAGAACAATACATTTCATTTCAGTTCGATTGTTTTAGGTTCTTAGACTTGTACAGATTCCTACAGTCCAGTTGAGACAACATAACCAAATCAATGTTAGATGATTACTTTAAAATAACGAGATAACACTTCCCTTCTAATGATGACTTTAAACTATTGAGGAAGAAAGGATCAGTGCCTTATTCCTTTTACACGTCACATGAACGTTACAGTTTTCCTTACCTAGAGAAGCCCATGTTCTTTGACGAATTGAAAAATGAAATGGCACCTGATTCAGCCTATGAAGAGGCCAAGACCCTATGGGATCATTTCAAGACCAGGAATCACGGGGAGTTCATTGACTTGTACCTTAAAACTGATGTGTTACTTTTAGCTGATTTATTTGAGAAGTTCAGGGATGTCAGTTTAAATTACTTTCAGATTGACCCCTGTCACTGTTACTCGGCTCCAGGACTTACCTGGCAAGCTGGTTTGAAACACACTGGAGTAAACCTAGAACTTCTAACAGATAGCAACATTTTGCTTACTTTTGAAAAGGCAATAAGAGGTGGAATTTCGGGTGTGATGGGAACAAGACATGTCAAGGCCGATGATAACCACAAACTACTCTACATTGATACGAATAACCTTTACGGTTAGGGCTATGATGGAACCTCAACCGGTAGACAGTAATAAAGGCACTGGAAAAAAAGGCACTGGAAATAAAGGTACGGAAAAAAAGGCACTAGGTAAAAAGGCACTGGAAAAAAAGGCACCAGGAAATCTCTAGGTTAAAAATTCATTTGGGGTGCCCCCCCCCGTGCATTTCTATATGTGTATTGTGCTATGTGTAATGTGCTTCCAAGTCTTTCTCACCAATAAAACTGCAATGAGACTCATCAAGAATGTTCTGCTAGATGTCAATAGCCACTCTTGTGATAAACTATTGTATCTTGTAGAAAGAGGTTATTGGTGAGGGAACCCTGAATCTAACTTGATTAAACTACTGGACCAAATTGGATGATCTTTGTATTATTTTTTATAAGGATTCCCTGCCTATCCAAGCTGGTTTTTCTGTTTGTAGGGTACTGAAAATAGGCTGTTTCGTTTTTTGGACCATCCAGTATTCTGTTGCTGTAGAAAAAAACTACACATAGATATGCACATATAAATTTTTATTTTTATTTTTATCTATGTAGTAGAGATTTCTCAGAGATTCCCCATACATTTTTTTTGGTGCCATTTTTTCCATTGCCTTTTTTTCCAGTGCCTTTTTTACCCAGTGCCTTTTTTCCTAGTGCCTTTTTTACCTAGTGCCTTTTCTCCAGTGCCTTTTTTCCAGTGCCTTTATTACCTACATTGTTGCAATGGGATTAGCTGGATTTGAACTAGCATTAACTGAATTAATTACTCCCGTTTCATTTGCTGCTCTATTATCGTTGATGTGCGACTATTCATTGTATTTGATAGTATGGAAATCAAACCTGAATCAGTATTTTGACTTGTGACTTTTTGGGCTTTTAAGCCACATGGTAAGACCCCGACTTCTTTACTCAGACATAGTCCTGATGGACGTTGTCCTGACAGACATAGTCCTGAAGGACAGCGACTTTTTTTACCTTCCAGGACACCAAATTAAACGTCACTCTGCTGCTTTAATGCATCTTCCTCTTCCTTCACGAGTCTGTAAGTCTTGAAGAAAACACTACTTGTGAAATCATACCATAATTGATTCAAATCATTCATTCGATCCTTGTTTGTTAGATAAGGATTCAGCACCAAATAATCTATTTTCAATTTATCAAAAGCTTGGTTTAAAAAGACATGGTAATTTCTGGTTACTTTAATCCAACAATAATGTAGGTATCTGAGATATGCATGGTAAACCAACCTCAGATCTCTAAAACTTGTCTTCAGTTTATTGAGGCTTACCGAGTGCTCTATTAATGAATTCTGCCTCTAAAATCCAGTCATAGTCCCCACAATGAATTCAAACCCGTTTTTGGATATCATTATCTTGGTCTCCACTGTAAGGTCTCAGGGGTTTTAAGGAGCAGCTACAAAGCACTTATTTGAGCTCCACCATAGAAGCTTGGCACAGGTGGGCTATTATATGCACAAAGAACTACAAAACTACAGAATTACAAAAAAAGTTTTTATTTTCGTGGAAAAACACACAAGTTGAATAACGGACATGAAATGCTGGTTTCAACATCAACCCTACAAGTACCGTAGTGTCTATACCAACTTCAACCCAAGTGCCTTTACGAAGCTTTAAGACATCTTAATTTACTGAACCTCAAAAGAATTTTAAGTCATACAGTCACATGACAATCGAACCATCAACCATAGTCATGCAGGTGATGTGTGGGAAATAACCTCAACGATTGGTCTAATACATGTAGTTTATCATACACTTGAGTAATTGAGATTGTTGGTTAAACTGGCCAAATTTCACCATAAAAAAACCTGCCAAAACCTGGCCAGGCAAATATAATCCAGAGGTTGTCTCCTCGTGTGATTTTGGTATTTTTTAGCGTCAGTCTGTCATTCAGTATGCACAATATACAAATAAGAATCAAGAAGTTAATCTGACGTCCCACCGGGAGGGGATACAAAAGCTAAATCCTGGTGGTACTAAAAATCCCCCGGATGACATCATTGCGAACCATGACGTCACTTTATGTGTTGTGCAGCTGGTATCTTTGTTGTGCAGCTATCAAAAACTTCCATGCAATTTGGCAACACCAGATGGTTGTAACGTGGTTGTTTATTGGTACATATATGATAAACGCTTAGCCATCCCTATGTTGTTTCACAGTGAATGTAACACACTGATGACTGATCGTTGACCCTGGAAACCCCATTGATCCATGGGTTTCCTGCCAGAATATTAATCATACATGTGTTCTGCTCTCTCCTGAAATCACACTCTGCTAGTTTTACTATCGTGCCCCAGTTAAATCAACGTCACTCAAATTGATTGATAATTTAATCCATTCACATTTATGACTACATACATGTACATACAGGCAATACAACAAAATTGGCGACAGAGTATAAAATAATCAACAAGACTTTCCAATAAACCAAACTGAGGATAATCACAAAGGAGTTATCAGTACATGTTTCAGCAAGTACATATGAGAGATAAATGCTTGACTAACTCCTCTTCATAAGGACTAGAAATAAGTTCTAAATCTGATAACTTCATTTGAAGGGGGTAGTAACTAATTAGCTCTAATTCATTAACCATTATTAACCTATCGGGTTGTTTCTGCTGTTTTTCTTCATTATGAACCCATATAACCTCATTCATTGTGCTGAGATAATGGGTGATATGAATAAAGACTAGCAAATGCTTTTATCTAAATCTCCATGGTACAAAACCGGAGTAAAAGCATTTGCTAGACTTTATTCATATCACCCATTGATTCTTACAAACTACTCTATCGACAAAATAGTTGTCTTATCATTATTGAATAATCAGCTGCCTACATGTAGTAACATCATGGCAGCTAATACAGTAACCAGTTGAAAACTGGAAACACTTCTCAAGACATTGATGTTTAAAACGTCCTACAATCATTAGTCCTGGTGAGAGAACGGCACTTTGTGCAGGTCAACCTGAAAAGGCTGTACACAAAATTTTTATATTACACTGTATTTCATTGTAAATAATGTCCATATGTCATGTTTGTATTCAGTTGGCCTAGCTCCAATGAGCGACTTCGGCACAGGATGACCGCCAAAGTAGCGCTAGAATTCATCTGTTCTGATATATAATACATTGCCCTCGTTGAGAGCCGGCTAGCGAAGTGGTGGCAGGGGTTTTGCTCGTACAACATTGCAATCAAGCACCATGCAATTTCCTTTTTTAAAACGAAATACTTTAATACCTTGCGAATAAGAACCAGCGGCCATTTTTGTCTGGGCAGATCCACCAATGTCATAATGCATACGACAGCCGCCCTTGCCATTCATATGCATATAGGCGAGACCAGGCCTAGCACCAGTTATTGCGTGACACAATCTGTGGTTTCTTCTGTGATGCAATGAGACATGTTAGTTACTGAAATGCTGAAATGGTTATGTGGACCAGGATGAGAATAAAAGGAAGGGTAATTCTGGGATTGTCTGTCTGCACTATGGCTGAACATCCTAGAAGACGCAGGCGCTACACTCTGCGCGAAAAAGTAAAGCTTCTCGCTGACTTCCATGCCGGTAATGAAACCGTGGGAGCGTTTGCCATCACAAACCGTTTGCCAAAATCTACAATGATGAAATGGTTAATGAGTGAGGATGACATTCATCATCATAGAGCATCGTCAAAAGCCAAGGGTTCAGAATTAGCGTGGAGAGAACGTGGCACTGGTAAGTCTAGGGAACCATGGCAAAGCCCCCTGAACATTAAGGGTACAGCTAAAGTGAAGGGAAACTGAAGGATGCATTTTTGCATGGAATGTGGCAAAGAACAAATTTAGTGATTTGCTGACAGAGTAAAATGAACTGTTATCTTTTAGGCCTATACGAAGAGATGGAGGCAGACCTAGCTGATTGGCTCGATGAGAGGCGTGCCCTGGGAATGGCGATATCACATCACAACATCAAAGATGCATCGAGGGAACTGTATCAACAGTGGTGGGTTGGATTGGCTATTGCAGAACAGACCCGTATATTGAACGATTACCCACGGAAATCTCACTTTACAGCATCAAATGGCTGGTTATCAGGGTTTAAGAAAAGGTACAGCATCTCCCTTAGAAGGAAGACCAAGGACAGCCG
The DNA here is from genome assembly GCF_910592395.1 of Lineus longissimus. NCBI lineage: Eukaryota > Metazoa > Nemertea > Pilidiophora > Heteronemertea > Lineidae > Lineus > Lineus longissimus. The sequence goes on from NC_088326.1 coordinate 8,871,231, forward strand.
ACAGGTGCCAGATAATGCTGACGCCCTAGTAGCTGCATTTAGGGAAAGCGTGCATGAACAGCATGAACATTATGAAGATTATCAAGTGGCAAATGTAGACGAGGTTTTCACCCTTTTTGACAACCATGGCAGTTATACCTACAACCGAACAGGGGCAACACAGATTGATATCAAATCTTCGTGGGGCAATCCTAGGCTGGGATGTACCGTCACTTTAGCAGTCACAATGGCAGGGGGAAAATTACCCCCGCACATCACCTTCAGACGTCCAACTGCAGCCGCATGGCAAGAGCTTCAAGACAATCTGCCTGAAGATGTAGTCGTGGCACAATCACCAACGGGGTGGATGAGAGCAAATGTTATGTTAGATTACCTCGGAGAGGTGTTCATCCCCTTCATGCATCAGGACCAGGACGACCAGGAAGACGGGTATCTACCTTTCCTTCTCATATGGGATCGCTGCCGTGTGCATCTTACAGAAGAAGTTGCCCTTCTCATCATTGAGAATGGCGGTGTTATTGAGTTTATTCCACCAGGTTGTACCCCCATTGCGCAGCCCTAGGATGTTTCTGTCATCCACAGCTTCAAAGTCCGTCTTCGTCTGCTATGGAGATTGTGGAAACAGGAACACACGACGCCGGATGGAAATTGTCCAAGGATTTCAATTTTAGAAGTGACACGCCTTGTCCGAGACGCATGGCAGGAAGTACCCGAACAGGTGGTGCAAAATTCATTTCATGCTGCTGGTATTGGGCGTGGGGTTCCACTGGTTGGGGCAGAAGATCTCGAACAACCTGCTGGGGACGTCGATGAGGGACTAGAATTTTTTAACCTGCCAGAGGAAGACCTTGTCGAGGACCCTGATGAATAACAGGACCTGCAGGCTTCTTGAAGCCGTCTCATGCCATTACCTTTTTTGGGCTACCCTGTAGAAGTGTTCATTTTGCCATTAAATGACCACATCAAATCTTGTTTCTTGCAGGCATCCGCAAAACTTGCTTTTTTCTTAGAGGTTAAAATGCATTCAAAATTCCTTCACCGACGTCACCCTGCCGAGCATAAAATTGAAACAGTCTGTAACCATCTTTCCCATTATGGTATACTAAGGGTTAACATGGTGGGATTTGACCACAAGTCAACGACATCGATTAAGAATTCCCCTTTATGTCAATTCCCGAAGCCTATTCATGTAGTCAAATCAAGCACGCCTACTCACATGTCGTGGGCGGGACAAGTTAGGCCTCACTGGTGGCCAGGATCGGTTCTTATTCGCAAGGAATTAAAGTATATGCCTGGAGTGATTTTCAGTAGACCATACATGTACTTTTCTAGTCAAACAGCAATATTATCACATCTTGATCATTAATCACCAATCAGCTATCAGTACAAATTTACAGATGGCTACAGCCAGAAGTTCCAAGTTGAAGTCATCCATAGATCAGGCCCTCATCAATTCACAAATTGTGGGAAAAAAAATCGATCAAAATTTTGAATACGGTTATTCAAATCAAAATGGATTTAGGGCCAAGACAAAGGAAGTTCCAAGATTTCAAATTGTGCCAATGAGGATGATATTAATCATGGTCAGCTGATTTTTTATGACCTCTAGACTTTGTCAGGCGTTTTCTCAAAACTACCAAAAGTGGAGTTAGACCACTATCGTCCTGAGGGGCTCACATGTAAATTTGCTCTGTTCGCAGCAACAGATGACCTGATACCAAGAATAACAGAGATATTTCTCTTCCCACATGCGCTGCCTCATTTTTCCTTGAAGCAGCTTGAATTCGAAATACTAAAGTCTTTGAAAAAGTCTGATTTTCCGTGCCGGCAGTGTAGACCATGGCCTGATAACATAGCTCAGGAAATTTGCAAGTTACTTGTTTTCTGTCGTGCTGGAGGGTTTATTGTCCTCTTGTGCTTGGGCTGTTTCTGCCTCGTCCCGGAATTTATCATGCTTCCACTTCCCACTGGAACCTACAGAGAAAGCATAAACAGCAGTTAATTATTAGGCCCAGGCGTAATGAAAAGAGAGTAAACTATTCAAACCATGTGCTTTGGCCAAGTTACATTGTATTGTGTGCCACTATCAAGTTAGGCATCAATTGGGTTTTGGGGCTGTGGGAGTCTGGACGCAAGACGTTGGCTTTTTGAGGCCATGCATCTGTGACCAGATTCTGCTTTATTTGACTTAATTTCTCCCTCAATCCGTATTCCAGACCTATACCCATCTCCCCGGGGTAACACTATGAATTTTCAAACACACTACTCACTCTCTCCTGCCCTCTCTCTGTAGCTGTAGCCTCCTCCTCCTCGCTGACCACGGCCCCGGAAACCTCCTCGACCGCGTCCACGGCCCCTTCTTGCCCAGTAATCAGACGACCCCTGGTCACCACGATTATCGTGCTGAAAAATGTATAATGGGGAAACTTGAAAAGAAGGATTGTACAGTAGAACCTCTCTATTAAGGACACCCTCAGGACTGACATGTGTTGTCCTTAATAAAGAGGTGTCCTGATTAGAGAGGTCAAATTGAATGGAAACCACCAGTCTGGGACCAAAACTAGTGTCCTTAATAGAGAGGTTGTCCTTTATAGAGAGGTGTCCGCTAAGGGAGGTTCCACCGTACATGCTTCAAATGTTCAATAAAAACTTGTGTCACAGCGGTTCATCATTTATGTTACAAGATGCCGCCGCGTTTTCGGGGATTTGTACATGCACAAACCTGCAACCAATCAAAATGGGCTGCTGGTCTCCATTTCAACTTTGGTACTAGAATCCACAGACAAGTCACTCATGAACACATGGCTGCTAGATCAAAACGTTTTGAAAGGCGTACGTTTGGACAGAGCTCTCCTGGGTCACGCATCGACCCAAGCAAATTCCAGACAACTAGAACTTGAACCAATTCCTTGATCAGCTGAACGTAGCCATTACAAACACTCTGTTTCAAGCTTCAAATTCACTGATTTCCATAAAGCAATCCATATAGAAACGATGACTAAATTGACACAATGTTTCACAACAGTTTTGAGAGTGGTTAGCAGTGGTGTTTGTTGTTGTTGTTTAATGGACTATCTGTAAGGGTATCTTCCATTTATTGTCCCCAGAAGGGGACAGTAAATGAACTTTTTCACTCTGACCAATACGATGAGTTTCACTTTTATAGTTTTGTGCTCACCATATAACAATATTTGGTAGACAATTCATTCTGCTTAGGAAACATGCTATTGTTTATAGCAAAAGGGAAAATCTTGGGACCTTGCAAATAAAGTCAATTTAAAAATCCCATTTTTCTCTGGCCTGAAAGCTCGAGACCACAGAACAGCAATTTTTCCATGACTCTGTTGGCTGTTAATACCTGAAATTTTACATGAGATTTCAAGTTCTTCCAGATGAAACACATATACGCGCTTAACCTTGACTAATCCTTACCTGCCCAACTTTCCATTTTCTTACCTCAAAATAAGAAATGCCTTTAGGGACCATCTCGGGCTTGTCCATCCATTCTTCATAGCGAAACTTGTCCGGACGCCGTGAGAAATCTGGCAGCGGGGCAGTATCTGACCTCGGCATACGACCTCCACGCCCTCCTAATCGATCTCTGATACCTGTCACAAAGATTTCTGAATGTAAGAAAGTTCAAATGTGTTACGTTCATTGAATCTACCCGTCAATATAACTGTATTTTATCCAATATAACTCACAAACTTATACACAAGGGAATCAGTGTAGGTAGTAATGATAAGGGCAACGGGCTGATTCAGTGTCCCTAAGCCAGACGCTTTACCCAGCAGTTGCTTAACACATAACCTAAGAGTACAAGTGGCCACTGGTTTCAAAGCAGTGTAGAACTCTATAACAGCTCTTTGAGGCTTTAGGAGAGACCAGGAGGTGTATGTTTAGTCGGCTGATCATGTTAAATTGCTGTCGGTAGCCAGCTATATCACCACCACCAACACCGTTATGTTTTTACTAGGTTTCTTTATGTCCTTCAATAAAATAGTCTTCTTATTTGAATTTTAGCAAAAAGGACAATTAAGACTAAGAGGGAGTTTGACGATGATGATGTCACACAGCCTCGACAACAAATGGGAAATTCTTTTTAAAACTGTGCCAAGTAGCACAAATTTTTTAAAAGCAATTAGAAGGTTGCTGGGATCTGGATATACAGTAGAACCTCCCTATTAAAGACACCCTCAGGACTGACAAATGCTGCCCTTAGCAGGGAGGTGTCCTGATTAGAGAGGTCAATTTGAATGGAAACAACAAATTTGGGACCAAAACTAGTGTGCTTAATACAGAGCGTATCCTTAATAGAGAGGTGTTCGCTATTAGGGAGGTTCCACTGTACTAAACAACATGAATACTTGTAAGGTCAATAACAAGCCAAGGAGATGGTTTAGCAAGAATGAATGAGAAATCTTACTTTGACCTCCGGGAGCAGGACGTCGAAATTCCCTAGAATCTGTTATGACTTGTCTCGAATCTCTATTGCTGTCATCCCGACGTCTGTTTAAGCTGTTGCGTAGATCCGTTGGATTTTCGGCCCGGTTACGATCAAAACTGATGCGTCTGTCTATCGGTCGCCTCTCTCCTAAGCGATCCCTGCTTGTCACTCGACGCTCTGACCCACGGTCTGGACTTCTCCCACGTTCATCCCTAAATAATATAAATAGAGACTATGAAGACTAACACTAGGTACATGTAACTGAAACTTTCAATATTTTGAGGCATTCGTACAATGTACCTCACAATGACAATTGTGACAAGTTACAGCAAAAGGAGTCGCATGTCGCACATAAGATGAGTCAAAATGACACCAGGAGATAATAGAAGAAATTGATGGCCTTAGATTTCACAAAAGGCAGACAATAGTGAAATGAACAAACAGGCCGTCTCAACCTGCCAAGCTCAGAGCGACATGCGACTCATTTTGCCATGGCTGGTCACAATTGGTAAACTTTTGGTCATGTGGAAGTTTGGAGACTGAGTGAAATTCATCAAGGTCAGTGCGCATGGGGGCCGAGGTTCTCCATGTACCTTCATTTCAATGGTCAACACAAATGCCTTTGTGCCACAGGATATGTCATGTGTTTGACGTGCAAGATTCGCTGAATGAGACCGAGTTACCACAGCATCCCCCACAGGTGATGCAGCACCAAAGATGTCTACAGACCTTTACAAAGCATCTTTGTTCCGTCAACTGAGCATGTTAGGCAACACATCACTTTGTAATTCTGACAACGCTTTATCCTCACCGCACGACCGTATAAATCTAACAGTTTTGCACATCGAAATGCTAATGCAAGAAAAACATATCAATGAAGAAAAAGAACGATTGAATATTTCATCAAAAAGTCTTACCTCCTGACCTCTGGTGAACGTGGTCTCCCCATCCTCAGTTCAATGCGCATACCTTGATCTCCAGCACCAGGATATCTACGGCTATGATCTGCAGACACAAGAAGAGACTATGTATTTATTGATGTATATATTCATGTATTCCAAAGCAATGAGAAAAAGATGGACTAAATTATAGAAGTCACCAATACAAGTACCAGCAGCCAACAATTAGATGTAGTAAAAAAATCTACATTTTCTCGGTCGAGCGAGACATGGACAAATACATACATGTATTGTATTCATGATTTTTCAATAGGATTTATACTGAAGAACTGGAAGAACTATGATATGAACAGTGAAACCTCCCTTAGTGGACACCTCTCTATCAAGGACAACATCTTGATTAAGGACACAAGTTTTGGTCGTTTCCATTCAATTTGACCTCTCTAATCAGGACACCTCTTTAAAGGACAGCACTTGTCAGTCTCAAGGGTGTCCTCAATAGAGAGGTTCTACTGTATTGGTTATGGTTTTAGGAGACAACGAACACCAACAGTGAGGCATCAATTTCTATTCTATCAATCTAAACGTCAAAAAGATCGCAAATCCAAATGTGATTTTGACTGCTTATATTTTACAGAAATCTGCTTTACCATTACCACTGCCGCCAGAACGAGGCACAATGCATTACACACAGCAAACATTGGTACATTGTAAACAAGGTGTTTCAGAACACGCTCCCTTTTTACTTTACATGTATATAATATATGTTGATATCTTTGTGATGATGTTGTGGTGTTTTAGGATTTGGAAAAAACAATAAAACCACAGGGCATTATTGTATTGCAATTATTTCAGAACATTTGTGGTAATTTCACTCAGTTATGACACTAAAAATGTCCAAACTAAAAACACCATAACATTCTCAGTTGGTACATCTCACTAACCTGTTGCCGACCTAAATCTATCGTCATCACGATAATGCGATGTTTCCTTTTTCTTGACAACTTTAATCACTCGTGTCTCCACCTCCTCCTCCTCGGGGTAGTGAGCATTACGTAATTCCTCACGATCAAATATCGGCTTCAAGCCTTCGTCTTTTCTACGAATGATGACCACCTCATCGGGATTGTAAGCCCGATTGATATATGAGACCGGTTCACCTTGAACCTTCCGGTGAATTTCTACCGTGATATTTTCTTCAACCTTAATCGGCCTGTCAGAATGTTCATCCTTAAAACGGTAGCTAAGCAAAACTTTTTGTCTCTGTTGGGCACCTGTACTACTAGATACGACATCGTGATGCCTGGATTCTTCATGAGACTCGAGAGAGCGTCTTGACGGTCTCTCTCGCAATCGCTCCGGATCCATTCGAGAACGAACGGGGGATCTGCGCTCTCTGTATCCCTCATCTTGTTGGCGATAATAACTACGTGGTGGAGGGGATGCTGAGCGACCCCTGAATGAGGTTCTAGCATCTTTCCGTGGTGGTGACCTAGCTTGTGGGGGCGACGATGGTACATTCTTTGGCTGATGTAATCCTCTCATGACGTCTTCCATGTAGTTTGGTGGCGGGCTCTCTCTTCTAGGCACCCATTCACGTTCTGTCTGGCGCTCACGGTCCCTCAACTGTTGAAAAGAATCACATTCCCTCGGTGATGGCGATAAACGGTTTGGGGGTTCATCATGCCGTGGAGATCTGCAGTGGAAAATAAGAAAATCCCTTTTAATTTTAAAACAGACCCCATCGATTTTAAAAAAGACTTGATTACTGTCTTTCATAATGTAGTTAATAAGCCTGCCTGCCTGTGCAAGTCACCATGGCGGACTAAATTATTTTGTAACTTAGTTTTTTTTAAAAAGAGATGATGAAATAACCATGTACATTGTAACGCTCATGGCTTACAATTCATCACTCAATGATAAAACCATGCCAAGGCTCTTTAATTCTGAAGCCAGTTTTCCAGCAGGCTGTAAGACACCACTTCAAAGATTCAGCTTGATTTTCCTACAGTAGATTTACTGTCCCAAGTGGGAAAAAATTCAATTTTTTGCTCTTGGCCTTTGTGTCGACCGATAGGATTTGATCTCAAATCCATTGTATGATGGAAGTTGGAACATGCATGTGGCATGCATCATGAGACACGACTGAGTATTGGCTGCACCTGGTGTTTGAAACAGGATATATATATATATCGTTGGACCAACTGTAAGTATGTGAATGAACGTTAGGTGGTGCCCTGAGTCAGTCTCCAGAAAACTGGAAGTAAGTGAACCACTTGGTCCTAGGCAGTCCTCATACAAGTAATACAAGGTTGACTTTTATGTACTTGTAAGTTGTAGGGTGCACTGAAATATTTGTATTTCTAAACCTCATTTTCTGAAGGACACTTTTGCAAAGACTCTTCAGAGTGCCGAAGATATTCTTTCATATCTTTACCTCGAGCGTGGTTGGCTGTACGGGGGTGGGCTAGCCCGATGGGGTTCGTCCCTTGGCCTTGCCCTCTCTGGAGGATAATCCCTCCGCTCTTGAGGAGGCCCACGGTTGGAGGGGTGAGGAGGTGAGCGAATCGGTTGTCTTGGAGGTGACTTCGGTGGTGGTGTCCTGCGGCGAGGTGATCCATATCGTTGTGAAGATCTTGGAGGAGACCTGGGCCTTGGTGACCTTGACCTGGATCGATGTCCGGATCTACGGTATCCTCGCGATTGGGATCTGGATCTGGACCTTAAAGGAAAATAAATAGCTGACGATCAAAGATCAACTGCCGATCTGGGGCATCTGAGACATTGTCACGACTTGAATTATATGACAATTCACAAAAAGTGACAACACCATGCATGATGACATGGTTATCCTCCACCCATTGATGGATGAAGTCAGTTGGTTGGACTACTACATGTATAACAAATCGATCACTCTGAATCTTGTTTTGAGACTTAGATCCTTGTTTCTTTCAGGAACTGGCTATTCGAACCGCCATGGTGCATGGGGCCATTGTTTCCGGTCTTATTCGCACCGTCAGAAACACCGTTACGGTGAAAGGTACCGTACCGTGATGGTGCGAATAATACGGAGTGAATAAATAGATCGCACCGTGGTGACATGGGTGATGGTGGGTAAGGAAAGTAGGCCTAATTCATGATTGAGGTGGTGTTTGTTTGTAACGAGTGTTGGAAGTGCCTTTACTCCTGGCTCCGGGTGTGGGTAGGGTCCTTGACTTCCAGCCAGGCCAGCCGGCCCTGTCACGGTACGAATAGCCACGGCCTTTCTTTTAAACATCAAAATGTTTCATTTAAAACTGGATTTTCCCAAACTGAGTTTCAGCTGAATCACGTCAACCATGCAAAATACTTTCTTACATTTTTATTCTAAATCTTACATGTCTTAGGCCTATTCATCAATGTATCATCAGAACCCTTTTTTGATCAAGGATGAATCCGATTTGGCCTAACATGCCAACTGATTCACTGCTGACGAGTGAAGTCGGTGAAGAAATCTCTGCCAGTTTTTTTTCTTGGGGGAAATGGCAGTGAATTCTCAACTCACCCCCCCCCCCCCCCTCCACCCCTACTCTGATCAATCCTAACCTTTGTCGTCCACGACTTCGACTTCGTCTTCGAGATCGACTTCGGCTTCTGCGGCTGCGTCGCCTTGGGGAGGCCGATCTGCCACGGTATCGTGTCATTTTCTAGACGTTTAAATGCCAGCACTACCGAAATAAACCCTTTTGATGGTGCTTTTGATAGTAAACTGTCCAATAATCTATAAAGTTCTGAAATGCACGAGAATATGAGAAATTTCAACCAAGCCGACCGGCCATTTTTGTTGCTGCGATTATGCTGTTGCCGCGTCGTTACTGATAAAGTATTCCCAAGTTACTCTGTCGAAGCCGCTCCTATGTATGAGTCAATAAAAGTAGTTTGTTGACACTAAATTTTGTGTTGAAATGGAATAAATAGGCAGCTCAGCTGGAAGAACATTATATTCGTAGCAAAAATGGTATTGTAATGACGGAAAAGCCGGTAAATCCAAAAGAATACAAGCCAGAATTGACATTTTTATAAACCTCTGCTGTGATTGGCCAAGTACCCCACATCCATCCATGCATCCATGTGGCTGTGTGCAGCACATGGCACGTGCTCGTTAATGATATTCCAAATCTAATATTTCTTGCTGCTCAATTCACGAATTAGAGTGTAAATGAACGGAGGTTGGTGAATGTGTCTGGAAATATTGATGAAGTAGCCTACCGTTGTCCAGAGGGCATTTTGATTTTATATTTCACATCATTGGTGATGGACTGACCTGCAGGCCTAGGCCTACATGATGCCATGACGGGTGTGGTCCATCTCAGTCTAGTTTGTTCAAGATGTTCAGAAATGTTGCATAGGCATGATGCCCTTATTTTCAGAATTACTCTGGGGTTTTCATCAAACCTAGGCCTACCTCATTACTGGGGGGCCATTTTGCGGGGGGGGGGGGCAATTTGACAGGGGGGGATTGTCCTGATACCGTGCTGTTCATGCGGGCCCCCTTTCCTTAATGCTGGATCCGCCCCTGTAGTACAGGATCGTATCAAAACAAAGCACAAGTGGATTTTTGGCTCACTGGTAGGGGTCTATACAACAATACCACATTGACTGTCCGTCGTCGTCGTCGTACATTGGGATATCCTCGTCGTCATCTGTATCCTGTTTCAAAAACAGTGGCATATTTCTTAACCGATAGGACTGTGAACTTGAAACTTTGTGCACAGGAACCCCCTGGTCAGGTGACCTCTGACACTGAATTTCGGTCTGATCTGATTCTCAACTTGGCCACCAGGGGGCCAGAGGTGGAAACCTAAAAAGTGTACTCTCTTATAAGTGACTCATTTTCGATAAAACTTACATGGTACATGTAGGTTCTCCCAGCAAGGATACAGGTTTTTAATTTGACCTAATTTCAGGGTCACAGAGGTCAAATGGCATAAATTGACCGTTTGTTTGACGTTGGCGAAGGACGCAACGGTGACGTTAAAAACTAAATGGAGCAGAAGATTGGTTAAGAAATTCTGTGGCCTCTGCAGGCAAAGGTCCACTGAATGGGGGGACTAAAGACCCACTGCAGGGCCCGCTGTTTTGTTAGATATAACCACCCTTTTCCAGCTTCTTCTAGGACAAATGTAACAACATATCTTAACAACAAAGGACCAGGCGGCCAACCTGTATGTCACAATCAGACAAGAACAGTGGGAAGAATGCCATAATTTCTGATAAATGCATATTACTGACAACCAGACCACATGTGATTTATTAAATGAAATATACTAATTAAATGACCATACAGATGTTAACTACATGTACAGGTGTCGCCAGTGTTCATGCAGACGCAATTCACTGCATCTGTCATCATTGAAGGCTAAAGGTATCTTGTGTTGTCGCAATATTTATCATTATTATTCTATTTCAAGAACTTGCTTTCTTCCTGAGCTATGTCTGTTCCAATTGCTACCTGCAAAGTGCAAGAGATACACGAGAACATCAGGAAACACAACCGCCATGTCCACGAGTTGGAGAATATCCACCATCAAGGAGGAAGTAGACATAGCCTGGGCAGTGCTTCAGAGAGTGACTTCTCACCCCCTAGCAGCCCTCAACCGGAGAGAAAATTGCCAGGTTGGTATATCAAGATACTTCTTGCTATTGAGTATATTCAGTGGCCAGGAACTAGAGAACTTTAGATTTAGAAGTCTTTTGAACCCATTGCAATGTGATCAGCGCAAGGCTGCTTGTACAGTACATGTGTATCTGTCGCTTCCCTGTAGGTGGGATGGTCACCAGGTGTACATACGACAACCACAGCTTCTCCACAGCAGGTGTGGCCCACGCCGTGGACCGCCCCTCCCGTGAAATTAGATTAAGAATTGGCAGTCATGCAAGGGGCTTCTGGAAATGCATTCATTCAGCAAGTGCTTTTATACAACATTAAGCAGTATTGGTATCCTTGAAAGTATGAGGCGCGATGTGGGATTTTGATTATTTCCCTAAATTATTTGAAACAATCTCATTCTTTCAAACAGTAAATGAATATATTTTTCTTATTTCATCCAATTTTTAAAACAATTATTTTTTATTCAAACCAGCTGTTTCAATCATCACACCATCCTTTATTTCAAAACCAGGAAAACATATGCAAATATTTGAATACCATTGAAGTTGTGCAAATCCATGACAGTTTCAACACCACAAAAAGTTAGTGTTTTTATTCTTTCAAACCATGTTGAGTCGCATCAAGATTATTTCAAATCACAAACTTTGCTTAAATTCATGGTTTGCAACCCACAAATATCTGCGAAAAACATTGCATCCCTTGAAAAAATGCACCCGCTACAAACTTATGGTACATGTATGCATATTATTTTCTCAAACACAGCCACAGCTCCAAGTTGGAATTAAAGCATTTGCCAACATTATATGAAATAATCAACTTTTTTCAAACCATATATTTTCATACTAACAAATGCATATGTTTTCAAAAAAACCTAATCGTGTTTACGTTGCGAAATCCATGGTTTGCTATTTGTGTCAGCTCAGCATCCCTGGAACTGTTGCTCATTGAACACCTGGTCTTCCACTAGGACGGCTTTCAGTGCGTATCTCGTGCGACAACCACGAGTGTAATGTTAGTGTTGTCGCGACATGGACGTGTGGGAAAGGAAGGGAGTGCATGGAGACTACCAATAATGTAGTAACAGTCATTCTGATGGCCGCATCCCCATATTGAAGTTGTGGAATCATGGTTTGCATCCCATGAAAAGTTGTAGTTCCATGGTTTGAAATCATGAAACTGAGCACTGCCAGTGGCTGTGTGCGTATAATTGTTTGCGCAGAGACCAGTATAGACAATGTTAGCCCATTACGCATGTGCAGTGACTGCATCAGAAAATCATATGCATACCATAAGTTTGTAGCAGAGTGCAACTTTTCATGGGATGCAAATAATGTTTTTTGGCAACTTTCATGGGATGCAAACCATGAACATGATGAGGCCTTGTTTCGAAAAGTACTTCATGGGATGATATAAAACAAATGTATTAAATGGCCTGAAACAATGCAATTATTGGCAAATAATTAAATTCCCACATGGTGCCTGTGGCTTGGTCAGACAATTACTTTATTCTCGGTTTTAAAAGACCAGGCCATTGCCATGCCGCAATCCACGATTACAATACTGCATAGCCACATTCATGAATGTAGGCATGTCTTCAAGTGCGAATTTTGTCTGGATTGGCTAGTTCAGCAATGAATTGGAAGGTGGTACATTGTAACCGTAGGGATCAATGGGTCGTAACCAGCTGGTCATCATTCTGGTATTCTGACCAATCTGACCAATAGTAATGGGCACCATTTCTTCAATGAGCGGCAATGGTAAGATTACACGGTATCAGGTAAAAATCCCCTTGGTAAATATCCCCCCGGTAAAAATCCCCCCAGGTAAAAATCCCCTGCCCTGGTAAAAAAAACCCAGCAAAAATCTCCTTGGTAAATATATCGCCTGTTGTAGGCTATAGCAGAATCATTATAAAATAAATTACACCATTGTTTTTATACAAATTTTCTTGTTCACTTTTTTTACTTGGACGGCGAAGAAAAGGTTTGCCCAACATTAGAATCGGAGGAATATACTTAATCATGGAAAACAAGCCTGAGCCTAAGCTAAAGGCCTAATGCACAATTCACATTTTTTACCTGTAGGGGGATTTTTACTGGGGGGGAGGGGATATTTTCCGGGGGGGGGGGGGGGATTTTTACCTTGAGGGATTTTCACCTAAATTATGACTGCCTCATTGTTGAAAAGGGGCTGGACATACAACATGCTAAACTGATCGTTTAAAACCGTGAATAAAGTATATTCATACCATAAGTTTGGAGTGGGTGCATTTTCTCATGGGATGCAAATAATCTTTTTCACACTTTATATGTGGGATGTTCGTGGGTTGCAAACCATGAAGTTAAGCAAAGTTTGTGGTTTGAAATAATCATGATGCGACACAACATGGTTTGAAAGATTTAAAACGCCAACTGTGCGTGGTTTCCAAACCATGGATTTGCGCAACTTCTACATGTTCTATGGTATGGAAATAATTTGCGTAGGTTTTGCACATACCCAAAGTGTCTCCAGGCTTGTGTATGATCTTCACATTTAAGTGTTGGGGTGTGAAAATGTAATGGCGCGAAGATACATACACGGCTCTAAAGCAATCCGGATACTAGGGCGGGGAGGGAGGGGAAAGCAAATCCACTGCAGTGGCTCCAGAGCCTGCCATCGTACACAGGGTTTACATTAACCTGTACACGCCAAACTGTCTTCCTTCTGGGTGTCCATGCGAGACGAAATACAGTTCGCTCAATCACCGCCAGGATACACTTTGGATCTGCACATACCCAAAGTGTCTCCAGGCTTGTGTATGATCTTCACATTTAAGTGTTGGGGTGTGAAAATGTACAGGCGCGCACGCCCGGGCTCTCAACCATCCCGGAGAAACATGCCCTACTTCATAACTCCTTTCCCAATACTTAAACAAAATTAACTAATTAATCCGCCATAATTAATTATTAATTAGGGACTAATTAGTCCGGAATTCGAAAATAAGGTAACGAGAAATCGTAACTTAAATTCTAACATTGCTTTATTATAAGAACTCAACACTGTATTTTAAATTCCACAGAAGATTACACGGTATGGTTTTAGTATGATGATGCATGTAGCGAAAAGGCGAGGCCACACTCTAACCAACACAATCATGCAATAATTACAATACGAAAATGCATAAAAATATACATCGAAATCTGCTCAAGGGAACGCTGCTGGGAAATTATCAACATCGCCAAACTTACTGTAAAGTGTTTTAACCGCTTCTGGCCGACGAGAACTGTCAGCCAGGGCTTCGGACACATTAGCCGCTTTTACCAAAATATCTGACCGACTGTAGTACTCTGCTGATGCCTCTGTGAACCAACCAACATGAGACATTACTTCCGCCGGGCTTGAAGCTGCCCCCGACAGAAGCAAAGTAATGGAGCAGCCGGCTCTTAAGCCGTGAGGGGTCTCACCCTGGTTGATCCCCAATGTATTTAGATAAATCTTTAATCTATCGTAAATTGCACTGTACGAAATAGGCGCATCCAACACTACACCGGCTTCTGAGACTGGACGGAATAAATATCCGACCGTAAGATCCACCCCCCAGGTTTGTGCCTTGGAGATATACTGCTGAACTCCCTTTACCGGGCAAATAAGATGATTTGGACATTCTTTAACAATGAAGGTATTCACTTTGTTTACCGAAAACGATTTCCCATGGGAATGAGAGATTACAAGACCTGATCCATCGGGTAAGCGTTTAACTTCCTGTGTTTTTAAAATTCCCAAATCACTCGCCCTATCCCCGGCAAAGAACTGCATCTTGAGAAAAGCTTGGTCTCTGGACAAAACGAATTGCTCCCTAAGGGATAGATCTGGTCTTTTAATCTGGTTATCGATATATTTTGAAATAGCTTGAAGCTTATCCATGAACAAGGGTTTTGCCTGCTTGGCAACTACGTGCGAGAAACCTTGCTCTCGTTTGACACACTTCAAATACGATTTCACAGGAGGTGAATCAGCCGGATTCCCAACCCCGGAGAAAATATCCCACGTGCTGCCCCTGTCGGTTTCTTCAGAAATAATGGATTTCAGGGACCGGACTAATCCTTCTAACGTACCGAAGGCAAGACGGGTAGGACACCCACAGTGGAATTTACCATGATGCCCGAGGAATATACAGGAAGCATTATGGATCTGTGTCCTACCGGCTTTGTCTTTCCATACTAAAAATCGTGTTAGATCTTTTGGAGAAACCCGTTCCAGGGTTGGCCTCTTAGGCAGTTGTGCCAAAAATTGCAACAGCTCGTTTTTTAGGGATTGCCTTTTCTTCATAAGGGGGGTTGCGGAAGCCGCCTTATCCAACTCCTGGAGCCGCTTGTCAATTGCCCCCATGTCAACGCTGATTTTCTGAAATAATCAAGATTAAAGCGTCATCCACAGAGTATATTCGAAGGATATCGCACATTATGATGTGCAGCTAATTCGAAAAGCCATTAATGGCCATCTCAAACCGACGCTATCTCTGATGAACCCCTGCTTGGAGGGATAATATACTACGCCCTTTTCTCCTTTAACCCCAAGGCAAACCTGTGAAATTATCCTGGGCTTTAATAGTGGCCACCATATTGGCGCGGGTGACGTCATGGGTAGCACAAGCGTGCAAACTGGGATTTCCTGCTGGATCAAAAACTGAATAAGGGGTAGAATGACAGCGATAGGTGGGAAAACGTAAGGATTTAGCTCCTTAGCTATTTCCTGGGCGAAAACATTTTGACCCGCTGACAGAGGTGAAGGGTGCAGGGTAAAATGTCTCAAAACATCGCCCTGTATTGAACGCATTGCATTTGAGTCACATGCCATGAGGTCTACTCCGTGCGGGCCATAGAGTAACTCCAATTGGAACCATTTTTCACTTGCCAACATAATGTCCTGAGCTGAAATCGCCCTAGAAGGAGCATCTGCTGGGTTTTCTGCCGAAGAAATGTACTGCAAACGTAAATCAATATTTAATTGCTGAGTAAGATGAAACAATTTTATGAGCATTTCATTTAAGGCGTTGTCCTTGCAACCCTTGTTATTCCACGACGAAACTAGGCTTGTGTTATCGACTTTAACGTCTACCCGGTGGTCTTTTATATTTGTACTCAATGCTAAGAGGGAAGAATAGAGGGCGTCGGCCTCTTTGACATGAATCGGCCTTATATCATCTGCAGCCCAATAATCACCTAAAGTATGACCAACCTGTGGCCCTGATAGAGTGACCGCGCCATAGCGATATCCCGAAGCATCAGTAGCCAGAGCGTAATGTAAATGTTTTTCTGGTCTCCAAGAAAAATGCCCATGCCAATCATCCAAAAATGCCCAGAATTGTATCTCGTCCCGTAGGGGGCCAGAGATTGGGATGGTTTTACTGTTTTTCGAAGCTTTGGCTATTGCGCTAAACAACTCTCTCGTAAATAGTTTTGCGGCCGGAAAAACCAACATCTAGAAATATAGAAATGCATTTACCCGCGAATCTTTGTAGCGTTTTAAGGCTGACGAAGGGCTGACGAAGAATTTCCTCGCGCAAAACCTTAAACGTCTGTTTCTTATCAGATGGCAGAAGAAACGCCTGCCTGCTAGAATCTACTAGAAACCCTAAGGACTTGAGCGCCATCATAGGTTGCAAAACACATTTTGGCAAGGAGAACGTGTAACCTAGTTCTGTAAGGATATATAATACCAAAAAGACCCAAAGCAAAGGAATGCTTGACGCGTCAATATTCTTAGGGACCACGTAGAATCTGTCGTCAATATACTGGATGGTTGGGATCCCCAAATGTCTTAAGAAGGTTGTAGCTGCATAGCCTACAGTTTGATAAACATAAGCCGATGATTTCCATCCGAACGGAAGCGTCGTACAAACTAGGTACCAACCTGCCCATTCCATGCCAAAATACGTTTGCGAAGTTTGCGATAATTTAATATGGTCATACCCCGATTTCTCATCAGTGGCAAACATGAGAGCATCTTTGTGTACCAATCGCGGTACTTCTTTCAATGTATCTAATGTGGAGGGAGAATCCTTAATCCACAGGTTAAGGAATCTCTGGTCATTGCATAATCTCGGCTTTGAAGGTTCAACTACCAAGGGCATGACTACTTTAGGGGGCGGACACTCCCCAACTTTACCCCAAACTCTGACTGAACCTGCTTTGATTCTATCATTCAAGGTTTCGGAAATAAAAGCAGCTTGTTTCTGACAATGGACAGAGTTAGGAAAAAAACTAACTGGGGGTTCGTTTGAATTGTATTTCTGACCCTTGAATTCACCCTTAAATGGCCTAAAGAAAGAATGCACATCAACCCCTTTTTCCAACCAAGTGTGAACCATCTCGCTCTCTTGGAAATCGTTCATTATGGAACTCCAAAGTTCAATATTTTGATGCAATTGTCCAGCGACAAAGTGTTCAGGGTCCCTTAAAGGCAAAGTGTCCAAAGGCACCGGAGTTTTTTTTTTGTAGAAGTAATACATCATTTACAACCTGATTGAGTTTGAATTGTTGAGCTGTGAAGTCAGGAGAAGTTTCCCCAATTGTAGTCCAAGACGCCTGTAACCTCTTGACCTTTTCGGCAGCAATTGGATTAAATTTCACCACATATTCCCATTCTGGAATCTCTGGCTTAAAGTGCCCCAGTGAGATAGTAGGGGGGGATTCCTGCAAGAACCAAAATAAACTGTAGAAACATCTCATTACAGGCGTATCAGACTATCAAAGGGAGAACTTCTCCTAACTCACAGCTCGCGCGAACTAGGTCCGCAAGGGGTAAGATCCCTTGAGCTGAGAGAGAGGAAGATGTTCAAAATCAAAATTGCTTTACTTATTAACGGTTTTCTAAACAATACACTTATACCACTTAGCGTACCGGTCTATTTTACCTTAGACCTATTTCTTGTTGTCAAATTGGGCCTTTGCCAACTTCATCTTTTCACATTCTTTGTACCAATGCCCAACCTCACCGCAAAAATTACATGGGCCCGGGTTATTTCTAGCATAACCATAACCGCCATAACCCCTGCCGCGACCTCTACCTCTGCCGTACCCATAACCCCCGCCATATCCCTGACCGTAAGCGGCACCATAGCCACCAAAGCCAAACTGATGCTGGGGAGGTGGGGGAGGCTGCGCGTAAACATGCTGAAGGGGGGAAGAGGATACGGCAGAAGAGGTAACCGGTGGAGACTGTGACCTGGAACGAAGCAGCTTTTTTTTTTTTACCAACTTTTTGGCCTTTTTGCACTTGGCTAAAGCTTTCATTATTACGTCAGACTGGCCTCCACCCAATGCGGAAAGACAAAAAGTGGGGATATCAACAGTATCTTTGAAACGTTCAGCTTGTTTGCCAAGCTCGTAAAAGAGGTGCAAATCTTTGTGATCTTGGTCCTTGGCGCACGCCAGTAGTTCGTCTAAAGTGGCTAGGATGAGGGTAACGTTGGGCTTTACTTGTAAGGATAAATTCCTCACCTTCCTCAGGACTGCCTCCACCGGTTCTGCCTTTCGGTTCTTTTCTCTCTTTTCTAGTTCTAGAATTCGTTCCCGTAAACGCGGCGCGGTTTCCTCATCCTGTTCTTGACGGTCGAGGCGAGGGGCTTTGGCTACTGGTGCTTCGTCTTCATGCAATTGTTGTCCAACGGGCTGTCCATACTCGTTCGCAACCACAATGGCCGAATGTAGCAGTAGGCGGAAGTTGCCTACCGAATCTTCTCGACCTGACATTCTGAAAAAATCTACCGCATCTTCACCCGTGAGTTCCTGAAAGGCTACTGCTATGTCGGGGACGTCCAATTGTTCGGTAGGGCGGTTGAGGCGTATACGAGCAAGTGGGTCCGGGAGGTCGTCGTCCTTGAAACGGGCGAGAAGCTTCAAAATGGGCAGCAAATCTCTGCCCACTAATGAGTGCCTTTTCCGCAATAATATGTTATTGGAAGCCATGACAGAAAACTTCTAGGAGCGAAGCAATCTAGCCACGGCCTAGAAGGGAGTGAAACAAGATTGCCACCAGACCTGAATTTAAACTCACGCCCAGAGATTATGAATGGGATTATAAAACCAGTTGAAAGGTGTAAAAGCCAGTTAACAAAGGATCTCCGGCGTGCACAAAAGGGCGTGTCACGTAACACGAATCACGCGGCGAGCTTGACGGGAAAGCGCATGTGCGCACCCAACCCTCGATATGTTACATAATGTAAAACCTAATGTTTTGCTGCCCTAGCAGACCTATTTCCATAATGCATTTACCTATGCATTTCCTATACCTCTGTATACATGACCAAACCGAAATGGCCGCCATACCAAATAACCAAACTGCCAAGTAACCTAAAACTTGGAACCTTCACTATAGCTTTATAATAGCCCTTACCGAACTCTAAATTTGGCAAAAGGACGAGCACAAACTTAGAAACGGGATAGCTGTATAGAAAATCTAAAATAGCGAGAAATAGGCAAAAAACGGAGATAATTACCTGAGAGCGCACAAAAAAGCCGACCGTAAGGTGAACATGCGAGACGAAATACAGTTCGCTCAATCACCGCCAGGATACACTTTGGATCGGAAATAAACAGATGGTTTGATAAGTAAAAATGCTGGTTTGAATAAAAAATAATTGTTTCGTAATTTATTGGATGAAATAAGTTCTTATATATGTTCCTGTATGGTTTGAAACTGTGCAATGAAATTAATTCAAATAAATTTGGCAAATGATAAAAATTCCCACATGGCGCCTCATATAAAAAAGGGCGCTTTATCAATGTTTCATATCATTAATTGTTATTATATTCCACTTTTCCCTCATCCCTGCATTTGAAACATGAAACATATGCACAGCGGCCCATGGTAACCTGCACGGAGATTCCCCTTATAAGTGTTTTACTTCTATGTGAGTGCTTTATGAACAAACCTTGACGACTCTGTTTTAGTGTTTATTGTGTATCTTGTGTGGAAGCATTCGTGCGTGATTTAGTCAATTCTTTGACCTATTTGACTCAAAGTTTCGGCAAAACTACCAGAAAAACCTTGACTTTTCAACTCCAGTCAGAGACGTGTTACTGGCGAAGAGCTGGGAGGAGGGGGTCAAAATGACTTGGAAAGCGAATCTTACAACAGTAAAGATGGCTGACGCCAGAGTGTATTCAGATGACTTTGTTTGATTTGCTGATGGCAGAGGTCGTGGCCGAGCCTGAAGTTACAGGGTGACCCAGAATAAATTGGGCAGAATTACAAGAAAATGGAAGGGTTGGTTCTAATAAATTTAGACCAAGGTAGTGCCTACATGTAGGACAGCAACCCCATCCAAGCTAGTCAGCAACAAGAGTATAGAGTCATTACCTTTTATTTCATACCAGAATCATCCATTTATGTCAAAGAATTTTACCAATTTTGTGAATTTTGGTCAAGGAGCCTGGGGTGTGGATGCACTTGTCGTGTATATGAGCCTGAGGTTCAATGGGTTGATAGGAAGTCTGAAACACAAAATGTTAATCATCCCTCAATGTTGAGTTTACCTTCTCCTGTCAGAGCTGTCAGCCCAGACATCACTGGCATAACTACTAAATATGTACTTCAAAATATATCTGATGGAACATGTAGGATAATCTCCATTGAACATCATCCCTCAATCAACTTGTTCCTATCTTTCAGACCCAGAGAGGACATCGCAAACCATATTAGTTGATAGGTTCCGCCACCTCAAAGACTCTTTGTTCGGGGGGATTTTTTTGAAGAATCGTGGTCGCACAGCAAGTCTGCCATCTTCCACCTTACAACAAGATTTGGAGAATGAAGATAGTCTGGTTAAGAAGATAGAGTCATTTGGACCATGTCACTCTGGGTAAGTGAGGTGAAACCGTGATCTCTGCATTCCTTCAGCAGTGTGTGCCTTGGGGTCAGGATGTGTCGATTTATATATTTTTAAATCAGGGGATCTTCTTCAGTTATGAACTAGGAATTTTTACACATACCAGACAATAGCCATATCTTAAGCTGCGTTCTCATCTATTCCACTTCCAAACCAAATTCCTCATTTCGAATCTGGGAATCGGGTTTGAGTCAAACCGGTTTCAAAACGTCTGTTCACATTACACGTCAAACTGCTTTGAGATTTGGATTCGCTTCGAACATGACTGTTCTCACTACAGTCTCAAGTCGGTTTGATACCGACGCGCCGCCTATCGGCGGTGTCTTGTTCTAATCGTCCCCAACTAATTTACACACTGGGTGCGAGCTTGTGCGCGGTCAAGGTCACTTCATCTTCCTGCATTTCCTGTTTCAAACTTGTGTGTTTATCTCGGCATTTCTCTCCTTATATGCGATTGACGTGATGGATATGGAAGTGCGAGTAAACGCTTTCCAACATCAGAGAAATCGTCCCCGTTGGAGTTATGTTGTTCTTATTCTGGACAATGTTGAGGAATAATCAGACCCATGCGATAAAAAGGAAGTACGTCATCATAACTCAACTGCGCATGTGCGATCTCGATCCGTTTTCAACTCGAACCGGTTTGAGCAGTTCAGACAACAGTTTCATTCCGAATCGGGTCAATCCGCTTTCTTCGATTCGATAGAACAAGTGAATCGAGTACACCGGTTTGAAAGTGGTTTGAGACGCTTGTAGTGGGAACAGTTGATCCGGATCGAAGGTCTCAAAGCGGATTAAGGGTGTTTCAATCCGCTTTGAGAGGCTATATGAACTGTCAAACTTTTAAGACATCCGTTATCGCAGCTGAGAGAAATAACATCAGATTTGCATGGATCACCAACTGTAGGTACTTTTGAACCCTCTAAGTTTGAACATTCAGGAAATCCTACCTCGAAAAAAGGAATACCCTCTAGAAATGTTGGGCTCATTCTCCTGGGTGATAACATTCATTTTCACTTCCTAAGTACTTCGCTGTATTCCTCACATTGGTTATTCATGGTTTGACCAGCACAACATATGTTCAAGCTGTGTTGCTAATAGTCCTGCTGCAGATGTGGTGTTTTATGTCTGCGCATTCAGCCTCTTAATGTCTTATCAAACTCAAAAACCTGGCTGATGTTTTGTCTGAATGTCCTTTAACTGAAAATATAATTTGTAATCATTGAAAATTGCATTCGCAATCATCTAAGATTGCATAATTTGTATTCATCGAAAATTGTCAAAATATTTCAGGCGGTCGCAGTCCTTGCCCAGTACGACGAATGAAGGGCAGTGTTCAAGCAATTCATCGGACTCGCGAAAATGCACGTCCCAGATGGATCCATAACACATGTGCATTTCCCACATCCAATTGCTAGAATGGCTATTTAAGGATGATCAAATGACTGTTTTCTACAAGTTAATCAGATATAGACGAGCTGTTTTTGCATGTCACATGCACAGGAACAACTCATATGTACATTACTTTTCTAATAAATGGAAAAAACACAATGAATGCTGTTTTTCATTTTGTCTCTATACATGAACTCAAAGAAACATAAATACCTTGACTTTTCAGAGGACATTGTCATCTTTCATTAGAATAAATGAAGTTTTAGATGTGCTGGAGACTGCTAGATGTATTGTCAATGCCATCATCAAATTTCCCAGTCTGGGACAATGAAAATCTGACAATCAGCTTCAGAACCAAAAAGCTTATTTCTGATGAAAGATGGCAGTGTCTTCTGATTATTACGTCAAGGTAAAGATTAAACCCGACCCTAGCCCTTGATTGTGTGAAAATACACTTGACAGACTTCTCAGTCAGATCGCTGTTTTCACACTTGGGATTCTGCCTATGTAGGCCGTGTGCATCAATCCTCAAGTCTCCGAGGACTACAGATGCACAAAGCCAGTAGATCGGCAAGACATGAGATTACCTCTGCTCATATGATTTATTGAAAAATGTGAAAGCCTGAAGAGCTCAAATATCATGTGTGAGAAGGTCTGCATCATCCAACTTTTTGCAGCACCCAACCAAAAAATTTAGGGGTGTCCGAGTGATGCACGGCATACATTGTAAGATGTTGGATTTTCAAGATGGCGGACTGGCGGCCATATTTGTCATGGGATTTGACTGAAAATTAAGGATATTGATAAGAGTACATAGATACATAATCACATGAAGTTTGGTTGCAATCCGATCATTAGTTTCGGAGTGATAGGACTTTGTTTCATTTTCAAGATGGCCACCTGGCGGCCATATTGGTCAATGGATTTGACTGAAAATCAGGGACGTTGTAGAGAGTACATAGATATACAATCACTTGGTTTCAATCCGACGTTTGTTTAATTTTCAAGATGGCCACCTGGCGGCCATATTTGAATTGAAGTCCAAGCAGGACAAATTTTTGAGGGTAGAATAGAGGGTCCCTAGATATATGTCTTCACAAGTTTAGAACCTTCTCGCTCAAAGAAAAACGAAACGTGCCACCAATCAGTGATTTAGTGAACTTTGACCTCTTTGACCTGGAAAAGTAGGTCTAATCAAAAACCTGGGTGATATGTCATTTAACCTTATTAGATACACCCACCATAAAAATTTTGTCACTCTACGTACATCCATTAGTTTCAAAAAAGCAAAAATACAATTTCCAAGATGGCTGCCTAGAGGCCAGAAGGTAGGTCATAATGGTAGGTCATAGCAAATACGTCTGGGTATATTGCCCAAAGCTACCATCACACCAAGTTTTAGACATCTAGCCCTAGTGGTGACGAAACGTGTTCCGCTAACGGACGACGACGACCGACGGACGCCACGATGTAGTATAAGCTCCCCAGAGGTGTGCTAAAAAGTCGTGAAGTTTTGACTGCGACAGGACATGATGTAAAATTCATAAGATTAGTGGGTTTAATGAAAATCCAAGTTGTGAAGATGAGAGTGATATATGGGAAATGATATTAAGAATTGAGAGTAAACAATATTTATTAGGTTTATCTGTTTTATTCAACATCTCATTCATACTTGCAATGTGAAATGAAAACTTTACAGAATGTACATTTACATCAGGTGAACTATCAACCCTCTCTTGAAGACTGTTCCCAATACCTACCAGGCTATCCCACCAGTCCAGAGCTCTTTCACAACATATCTGTTCTCACAGCTAAGGGGCCATCTATTTAGTATGTACGCACTGAAGGGGGGGAAAATGCCTACACCTGTACATTTTGTTCTAAATGTGCGTAAAGGGGGGGGTCCCAAATCCCAAGTTTGATGCATACATATTTAATGGATGGTCCCTAAACAAGAACAGACCATCTGGATCCAGTTTATTGTAAAATGTATTTCCCACAGCCACATTCATACCAAAAACACTTTCAACTTGGAATTGGACAATTATTTTGGTTTAACCTTATAACAGGTCTGAGCAAGCTTGTTCACACTGCCTCTAAAACTGTTTTAAATCATGATATCATGACGTGCACTATTTTCCTGTCAATAACACTTTCACAGATGCATTCAAACAAGATACAGTTTATTTTACCAATTGCGTATCTAAAGAGAGCTTTTTAAACTAGTTTCAGTGTTCACACTGACTCTCAAAATGGTTCAATGTTCACTCTATAGAATCAACCTCATACACTCAGGGCATTACGTGCCACATATAAGTTCATAGTTATCCCTTATTCTTGAATTCCGTGTCATTCAGATGTTAAAGGAACTGAAACCACCCAGCAGTTTAGCCAACTTTTCGACTTTCACCGCCTGAGAAAGTCAAACATCCAACTTCCTGTTCGAGTTCAGATTTGTAGCTCCGCCCCCAGTGCCCGAGCATGCGCAGTTCAATTTGTTATTATTGAGAATCATGTCGAAAGTTCGCGTAATGGGGCGACCAAAAAAGGTCTCAAAAGCCGATCAGCGGCTATGGATTTCGCGTGAGACGCTGGCGATATGGAAAGTTATACGGAAGGAGTTGAATTTGAAGACAAATGATGAAGTTGCCCAACATTTGGCCGACTTGTACTCCGAGAAAACAGCCGTGAGTCATGCGATCTTTCATTCATGAGTTTTCATAGTAAATTCCATAGTAGTGACGTCACTCAATGATTGACAGCTAGGCGCCACGTTTCATTCATGCCTCGTTCTGATCACCCGATACGCGGGAAATGAAAACGAGGTCATACGAACTGGCTGGGTGGTGTCAGTTCCCTTTAACTCGCGAAAATGGCTTTTCCATGGCAAGCCTAAATTAAGTAGTAGGATTTAGAGATATAGAGATACTTGGCCTACTATATTGTGGACTGATTTCAAGCACCATATCTCATTAAAGTCGCCGAGACAAAGCAAAAGATTGTAAAACAAGCATGGACAACTAAAGTTGTTCAACATCTTCGATAATTGCAGCCTATCCTTTAATGTGAAAATTCAACTATCGTGTTTCCCAGATCCGAAGGTGCACATTAAATTGCGACTTTATCGTGTCTTTGAAGAAAGGTGGTTGTTGTTTTCCTAGACCCACGATCGAGGGACTTGGGATTTAGGAATATGAGACAACTCAAAACCTGGATTTGGCGCGTTTTTGCCTGGAGTTCAAGATTTTGATTCTCCAGGATGGTTTGATAAAAAAACTACCCGTTTGTGACAATATGCATTTCCTTGTTCAATCATTAACTTCATTACATCATTTACTCCAAAATTCAAACCTCGGGATAGGTCGATCAATCCCAGACTAACAATCCAAACATTTATTCTATTCTTTACTATCGAGTGGTCATTTTCTCCGAATGACATGACCTTTATTCAAAATCTAAACAACGCAATGTACCATATTGTCAGATTCTCGACCTGCACAGGTTTCTCATCACCTAAGAGGCAGTAATTGTTAACAAACAGGTCACATATAAACAACATCCCGTGCATGTGATAAGAAGTGTAAGACTAAAGCCCCCCCCCCCCCCACCCCCGGCCACCCCCCAGAGATTAATCATTTCTGAAGATTTTTACTTTCATAGCAACACACTTCCTGTGTGCAGAGAGGGCAATAACGGCGTCACATCGGGAAGTTACTAAGATTTGTCAGTACTCTAGAATCCCGTGGGAGAGAACACAGGCACACCAACGGTGGCCAGCGCCAGTTCTGTTGCCAATTTCACCCCATTTTCATATTGGCCACGGCTATTCTTACGACGATTCCTAATGCATTTTACATACAAAGTGCTTGTTATTCTTACGACGATCATTTTCACCTTATTGGGCCTTAATCCTAACCCTGACGCTCACCCTGACCCTTGCACTTACTCCTAGCGCCAACCCTAACCCTAACCCTTCCTTTACACTAGTCTTATCTCCCTAGATCCTCAGTTTAATCTCTGAAATCGCATAAATCCTAAGTTACGACTAGTCGTAAGAATAGCCACTTTGTTTCATATTTCTCCCCGCTTCATTGTATGCACGTGGTAAGATTGAAATGAAACTGATTGTTCATAGCAATGAATATCAATAATTTAACTTGGAGTCTTTCAAATAAATCTATTGTGGTATGTATACCTGTGTATGTTTATATGATGTTATAATAATCGTTACGACAGAAGCCAAATGATCCGACGATCCTGATTGGTCAACTAGAGCTGGTGTAAAATTGTGGGCAGGTCTTGAAATGAATTGGTCAATCGCCGGTCATGTCGCTTGTGCAGAAGTCCTGTTCTCTCCTGCGGGATTCTAGAGTAGTTACTGACAGCTCAAGATGGCACACCATGATACCCTAGCTCTACGGGGAGCAAAAAGCTATACTGGCGACAGCCACGAGAGAGTCACGCAAAATCTGGAAGTAGGTTCTAGTATGTACACACAAGTTTCCGATTTATAGTACCCCCTTGTACACATGCGTATGCATACTTGAGCCCATACCCCCTTCTACATGATAACCCAACTCCTATGTACACACACTAAATGAATAACTCCAACTTCTTTACTTAATCCGTTTTCTCCCCATGCACCTTTGTTCAAAACTCTGTAAACCTCTGTAATTTCTCTGCCATGTACAATGGGCTATCGACATCCAGCAAACTGGCACTGGGTGTCATAAGGGCATGATGGTTTATTCAAGTGATGTAAGAGACTTTTCTCAAATGTAAACAGGCATGATTTAAATCGGGCTAGTAACCAAGGGCTGTGGCTTAATAAATACCATACGATGTAACAGATACCTGCCAGTGTGACATCGTGATGATGTTGTCACACCATTTTCAAGAATTCAAGTCCACGTTATCGCTCGAAAGTAGAAAATGGAGGCCTTTTGAAACTCGGATCATGTCTTTTGTAATGTCCACACTTTTTGTATTCAAATCCCCCACCAAATGTATGATGCCACTGCTACCCGTGGTCTTCGGCATCATGGCCGTCCTGTAAACAGACCAAATATATTGTCTGCAATAAACCTGTTCATTGATGTTTAACTAAGTCATTGAAGATCATTCATAAATAACACAATGGCGACGAGGATGTCGAGAACCTAATCTAGATTCGTGAATAAAGTAAAACAATAGTAGAAAGCTCAAAAACATTTATTTGCAGTGCCCAGAAAAATCATCGCAAAAATGGCTGATGCTGTACCACATGGTTTACCAGCGTATAGTGCATTTGATGTGCATGGAGAGTCATTGTCGGCAGGGCAACAGTGAAAGAAATACGTAGAGAGACTTGAGAATCTGTTTGTTACACTGAACATCGACAAAGCCGAATGTAAGTGTGCGTCACTACATTATGCTGGCCCTGAAGTGTATGACATTTTTAATGCCTTCCCGGCAGAGGAGAAAGGTGCTGCCACTGATTATAAGAAAGGCAAGGAAGCCCTTATGGCCTACGTTGCACCCAAGAAAAAGAGTTTGAGATAAACACATTCCAGTGTGCTAAACAGCAATCTGGGGAAAATGTCTGTGCGTTTCATACCAGGCTACCCAAGCTAGCAGCCACCTGTCGCTTCATCGGAGATCGGTTAAATGAAGAAATCAAGTTACAAATCGTTCCGTCTATCAACCCGTCGGAGAAGAAGAGCTTTACGCGACGCAGACATGATGCTGAAGGGTCTTCTTGACCTAGGCCGTGCATTCGAAATCTCGGAGAAGCAAGCTGTTGGAATGGAACACACTCCCACACCAGCTGCGGAATCTGTAAATTTCGCTAAGAAATCTGACAGTCATTCAAATCGGGGACATGGTCTTGGCAGATCATTTAATCACAAACCCAGGAACCAGCCTCAATCTACTCGGCCGCAATCGTACTCAAAGCAATCCGACGATAAGCCAAAACCAAAATCGCATCAATCTTGCTGGCTTTGTGGTGTTGACTTCCCACACCAGGGGGAGTGCCCGGCAAAAGGGAAAAGCTGTTGTGCTTGTGGCATTCAAAATCTCTTTGCCAAAGTTTGTCGATCAGATTAGTCGGGTAAATTCAATAGAAAAGACATCAGTGAATAACATTGAGGGTAATAATACGGAAGGTTTCTCCTCATTGGACGATGAATACTTGTTTAGCCTCAAAGGAAAGTTATCATACCGCTGATGAAATAAGAACTGGTTCTAATCGCTATTTCTCAAGTGTCAGATGATCCAGAGGTCAATCGCATGGTTTGTGAATACGCTGACATCTTTATAGGTCTCCGTAAACTCAATGACCTTCAAGTAGAGTTACACATGGGTAAGAACGTGACACCAGTAGCTCAGCCACATCGACGAATTCTGTTTCATACTCGAAAACCATTGGAAGAGGAAAACGTGAAGCTTGATGGCCTTGATATCCTTGAAGATGTGGACGGTCCCACTCCATGGGTATCTCCAGCAGTGGTGGTTCCCAAAAAGGACAGAGTAATACTCTGTGTCGATATGCGCTGTGCAAACCAAGCTGTTCAATGAGAGGGACACATTGCCCCGACAATCGATGATGTCGTTCATGACTTGAATGGTTCCAAGTTCTTCACAAAGCTAGATCTGAATCGGGGATATCACCAGATTCCCTTAGCCCATTTATCGCGATACATTACAGCGATATTTCATTGAAAGACACCAACAACACAGATTTTCCAACTTTATTAAATAACTTTTTCATTTCGCTGGGCAAGCCAGCTCGGCCTGCCTGATTCTCAGCAAAATGACCTGGGGACATTGCGCTCACCTGGGAATCATTAAGTGGCAGATAAAATGAGACATGGAGGTTAAATTGACTTTTTATACGGACAAAATGTGACACTTTTAAGAGTTTGACCTCTGTGAACTTGATTACTAGGTCAAAATAAGGTTGCAATTGACCTAAATTGGGTCAACTTGTACAGATGCCAATAGGTGTCTACACATAAAATTTGAAGAATCTGTGACAAATGGGAGTGAAATTTTAGAGTTTGACCTTTCTGACCTTGAAATCTAGGTCAAGGTCAAAATGTTATACAGACCTTCTGTTGAAAGCTCGCTCTTCAAAAAGTTTTAAAATTCGCGCACCTGGATATCCCGACTGCAGCGCCGACGATAGGCATATCATTGTAACTACATCACAGACTGTAACAGTGCACGCTATTGGTCAATGTCGGGGGTCACTCGGAAGGCCAACCAATGGAATCGCTCCTAGCATGGGAACCCGCGATTCTCATTATTATCAATCATGCATGTCATGGCCGCCGGGCAGAAGTCGCAAACAGCGATTTTCAAAAAGGCCCTGATTCTTAGTACTAGGCCTACAGTCTTGCGATAATTGCTCGCCTAGGCTATGAAAATAAAGGTTAGGTGCGTAAATATTTGCTAGGTATTTTTCAACAGAAGGTCTGGTTATAAGCACTATGTTAAGCTTGATCATCAATCAATGATGTACATTTGAAGATAACGCAGTGAAGGTGTCTTGATATACATGACTGACATTGAGTTTTATGACCTTGGCTACTTAAACCTGGAAAGTAGGTCACACTGACCCGATGGCCACCTTTGCCGAGATTTTAGAGTTTGACCTCTGTGACCTTCAAAAGTAGGTCAAATCAAAATCCCGGGTATTATGTCATGAACTCTCATCAGAAGTATTGACAGTAAACATTTCATGGTTCTTGCTATCAACCTTAGTGAGATATTGACAAAATAAGGTTTTCAAAGATGGCCGCCTGGAGCCCAGAAAGTCAAATGGCAATGATTTTTTGTGTGTCAAGTCATGGTGTCATAAGACATCCACACACAAAGTTTAAATTTTCTAGACTCAACAGTGAGCAAACATGCCTCCATTGTTGACGGACAGACCAACGGACAAGACGTGACGACATGAGCTCACCCAGGGGAGCTAAAAGCGAATACTCTATGATTGGCCAGTGGCCTTCAGAAATGCTGAAAATCTCACATCAAACACAGGTGAGAACAAGTGCAAGTGTGTGCCTTACACAAACAATTCTCACATCCATTTTCAGCTCCAAAATGGCATCTGGTATGCTGTGTAACAAATTCAAATTTAACAAAGTACAAGAATTTCTTGAAAATCGGCTTTTACCCATATCGTCAAAGTGGTCTTGCATCCACTTTACTCTAGTCGTATAAAGGTTGAGTCATATCAGATCTTATCTTGTAGTATTTAAAAGCAAATGGCAGAAAAAAATTTCATGGCAGAACTTCACAGAAAATTATTGATCTTTTTTTGAGCCATTCTACCACTATCATTATCATTCCATCACAACTGAATGTAGGGAAGACCAGGGCTAGTTTGCCCTCGGGGCACTTTCGCCATTTGCGTTTTTTATGCCAGCATTTGGATACATTGCCTAAAATCCCCAAGAGTGCTTGTGGGCCACATTCGCCCCTTCCCAGCTGAGCAAGTTCGCGTGGCCTTTTGATTAAAAAAAAAAGATAAATAAATTTACTCCAGCTTTTTCATTAAGTGTTTGTGTTTTCTGAAACAATAAATTACGTCCCTCATTGCTTTGAATGGTCGATTTGCACCTTTTCCCACTTAATTGGTCCGTTTTCTTATTCCATGCCGACCCCAACCCAAACTAGAGGCTAATGGCTTAAGGGTAAACTAACCCCGTTTGGGGGGGGTGGCGAACTTACCCCGATGCGGGGCATGTTCGCCTGCTTCGACAAAAAAATTTTGACATTCAATTAGTCAGACAAATCAAGGTACAAGGATCCAGAAGTGTGTTCTATTTATAGCCAAGACCCATTAGTATCACACAGAGGCCATTTGGTTTCATTCATTTCAATATTGTGTGAAATATGACCATTATTCTGAAAAGTAGGCGAGCTAGCCCCGGTCTCCCCTAATACATCGAATTTTAGCTAGAAATCTGAAAGGACAGGGCAGATGGGTTCAGTCACAGTCAAAAAACAACTGGGTACAGCACCTCGCCTTTAAATGAAAATGCCACTGCCACGGATAAAAAAAGACAGGGCAGTTTGAGAAAATAAAGAAAAGATGGAATGCCACGCCCTGCTAAAACTCCGGCTGAAACACCAAGACACTTCCTTGCACAGGAAGTATGCCACACCAGATAACGAGTAGGTGCAGAGTGAAACCATCGACTTGACGCTGTGCAATTGCAGCACAATACATATTGTACTCCACCTATTGAGAAACTTAAAATGTAATCGGTGAAGCTGAGAAGTCGGTGTCAGTTGTCAGAAAGCTTTTTGAACAGTTGCACAATATCTAACTTCCGGACCGTAAAAGCAGGTCAAAGGTCGGACACGCTCGTGGTCTTCCTTTACAGTACCCGCTGTGACGTTTCATCATCGACAGTCATCCTGGGTTATCTCATTTGCCAATGTTTATCGGTCGATAATGCAACGTTAGGTCGCCTCCTTGTTTCCATATGAAATGTTTGACTGTGCGTAAGTCCATTGTTGGGTCGAGAACCTGCAGAAGAAGAGAAGTCAATTATAAGAATAACTAGAAATTTGAAATTTGCTTGTCAGCAAATTTGATAGCCCCCACGGGCCCACACAGTACACGTATGGAGGAGTGAAGTCCTTTCCGTTTCGCGGATGATCTATTTCCGGACAAACACTCTCGCGCTTTCTCAAAAAATACACGCTCAATAACATTTAAACAGCACCCTAACCTTTTCAGATGGGCAGGATAGATCATCGATAAGCATTTTAGGCTATTCCTTTATTTTATTCCTACATTCAACCGTCGTTCTTTGCTCAAAATACTCGACAGCTCGCCACTTCGGCAAAGAGATACCGCCGCCGTGATGCATGAGGATATGACGTCACCATTACGGGGCGGATCTTATGCTAATATACGTGTGATTGACAGAATCGTGCCGGAGATTTGAAAGCAAATCAGAAAATCGGCACAAAAAAAACGCTTCAAAGTCATCAAAATTATCCAAATTTCGAAAAAATCTTTGCCAGATGCACTAGATCGAGTTTAGTTTGATGGGACAGGGGTGACAGTTTTGCTGGACAACCTCCATAATATAACCTGGGAAGAATGAAGAAGCCTGGTACCTTCTCCTAGTAATCTCAATATAGACCCCACATTTGTTGTATGTGGGGTCTATAATAACAAGTGACAATGTAACCCTCTGCAAACCAATATTTTGCAAAATTCAAGGACCTGGTCTGGATAGGGTTAGGCAGAGGATGCTTGTGGTCGCCTGCTGCGTTGTGGACTGACTTCTCTATTTAGACTAGAGTCGAAGATATACAAGCTTCAACCTCCAAATTTTCCATCCCAGTGTTGTCTGCTCGAAGTGCTATTTGAAATCGCCTTGGCCCAGAGCAGTTGATAAAACGTTTGCAGGTAGGTGCAATGTACATTGCACCAAGAAATGACAAAATAAGTCATCCCATACTCCATATCGGATAGGTTTTCTTAGGCAGAGATTTATCCCATACGAGATACAGAACAAGTAGGGAGAGGGTTAAAGTTAGGCTATTTTGAAAGAGCTTTTCCATCAACAGAATTCCACTTCAGTCCCTCATCCTCATCAAAGAGATGTTTTTGCACTTGACCCTGTGTCTATTTTTATTAAAATCTTGTTAAGTTGTGATATAAAACTGCCTCCGTACCTGATCATTGCACAATAATTCCACCTTTTCTTCAGCTATTGATGCGATATCTTCTATTTTTATTAAAATCTTGTTAAGTTGTGATATAAAACTGCCTCCGTACCTGATCATTGCACAATAATTCCACCTTTTCTTCAGCTATTGATGCGATATCTTCTTCTTTCTCAGTCTCTGACTTCTCCTGACTATTTGAGTTGTTGCCGCCAGCAGTCTGTGACCCTGCATCCGACCCCTGACCCATTACCTTCTCGTAGACGTGCTCTATCACTTTACGTACTTGGAGAACGTCGTTGGCAGAGAGACGGTCCCTGTTGGAAAGAAAACAAATCAATATCAATGATGTAAACAAACATCATGACAAGTCCTCAAACTTGGGTACAGCCAGGCACCAAGATTGATGTCAACGTATCGTTGACGATCTTTAGTTGCTGATCTACAGTTGACATCATGCATGTCCTGATGATATTTGTTGTCCAGAGTTCTCCACAAGTCTATTGTCAGGGCGGCCCGACCCTACCTTGGCAGCTTACCACCCTACCTCGGAAGCAGCGTCCCTGCCTAGCTGTAGAATTTTGTAAGGGATTTCTAAGGGGCCACCCTACCTTAAATTACTGGCCACCCTCCCCTGTGTTTCACACTGGCAAATCTCCTTCAATATCAAGGGTACCCCCTTCCTTGAGAAAATCCTCTGGAGAACCCTGTGGTCATCAGCAACTACATGAAATTCATTATTTGAGGAAACGAAACACATCATCATTTCTGTTTTCATTGTGAAAATGTTCCAACTTTCTTGGCTCCTCAAAAACTGTGTAGTGTAGAAAGAACTGTTGGACGCTTGGAGTCCTCAAGGATATACATGTACAGAACCTATCCAGGACAGAGGACATGCTGGGAAAGAAAATACTAGATATTATTTGACTTACTTCTTTAAAGATTTAATTCCTGAGCTAGAGTGCGGTTGCAGAAAGAATGGTATCTTGTTAAATTTCGGAATATTTTTCTGCAACGAGAAGAAAATCATTGCGTTAGGCATAGATCATCACAAAAATCTAATTGCAATTTATCAAATGTAAGAGAGATTCCCAAGGGTATTTCTGCAGCAAGTTTTATTGAACATTGATATGTTTTTGAGGCCGAGGGATGAAAATGAAGCCCCAGGTGGAAGATTCACCTATGGATGTTGGCCCCAGCATTCTACCCCAATGGACTTACAGCAGAAGTTTAGGAGCTTAGTAGAAAATAATGCCCCAGCTGCAAGAGTCACCTATGGATGTTCACCCCGTATTTTTCTCCAATTGACTTAGAGCAGAACTTTAGGAGCTCAGCAGAAAATGAAGCCCCAGGTGCGTAATTCACCTGATGTTGACCCCATCATTCTACTCTAATGGACATACATTGTACAGCAGAAGTTTAGGAGCTCAGCAGAAAATGAGGCCCCAGGTTTGAGAATCACCTATGGATGTTGACCCCAGCATTCTACTCCAATGGACTTACATTGTACAGCAGAAGTTTAGGAGCTCAGTAGAAAATGAAGCCCTTAGGTTCGAGGTTCACCTACGGATGTTGACCCCAGCATTCTACTCCAATGGACTTACATTGTATAGCAGAAGTTTAGGAGCTCAGTAGAAAATGAAGCTCCAGGTGCACGATTCACCTATGGATGTTGACCCCAGCATTCTACTCCAATGGACTTACATTGTACAACAGAAGTTTAGGAGCTCAGCAGAAAATGAAGCCCCAGGTTCGAGATTCACCTATGGATGTTGACCCCAGTATTCTACTCCCAATGGACTTACATTGTACAGCAGAAGTTTAGGAGCTCAGTATAATAGGAATTTATTTCAAAATAAGACTCCAGACCTAGAAACAGATGACAAGGATGAGAAGCTTCATGTAAAACCACACAACTTGTGGATGGTTTTGTGTTTACTTACATCAACAGTAATATCTACAACCCAGGATGGCACAGTTTCATTTAATAACATTTGTTCTTGATCTCCACCAGCATCTCTGCATAGCAGTCGGAATAACGTACGTCCTCCTAATTCACTGAAATAAACGGTTATGATTTTGAGTTACATGTACGAGTCTTATTAAAAGAACTGATTATCAACCATAATCATGCTTGGATACTTGGGATAGGTTGGCAGTGTTTCCTGCATGGGTGGGGGGAGGGAGCAGGAAATA
This sequence comes from Lineus longissimus, assembly GCF_910592395.1. NCBI lineage: Eukaryota > Metazoa > Nemertea > Pilidiophora > Heteronemertea > Lineidae > Lineus > Lineus longissimus. The sequence continues at coordinate 8,906,363 of NC_088326.1, forward strand.
AATTCTGTGGCACCACGCAAGAACCAGATAATCATTTCCATTTTTCGAAGATCGTTATAGATTTAAGATGAAAACTGCAGAGTGCGACAAATTTTACCTCATAGAAATATGTCATTTCCCAATTTTTTGGAAATAAAATTTAATTTTGGAAAAATCAAAACTCATCTTATTTTTTCTCAATATGAACATTTTGTGGGTTGTTTAGTTCTTCCATGGTGCCACAGAATTGTCCCTACTCAATAGACCAAAAGATGGAAATTTAGTGATTTCTACAAGGAAATTTATCTCAATTATCAACCGCGATTTTAACACGTAGTGAATCAATTATAGCACTTGCAGATTTCTGACATACAGGACGATGATGGAAAATCGACAAATTTTTACGGTGAAAGAAATGTACGAGCATAAATGCACTAATGAATGGATATAAGCTCACTTTGGTTATAAGCTTAGTGCGTTTGGCCTCGATGGGTTCAATCTTCATTGAAAGCCTTTGACCATGGTGATAACTGTGAATAGATGAGGCAAGCTCCAGTTGATAAGACGGTATCAATGATTACATGTAATTTCGTTCATGCTCGTAAATCGAGACAATTCATCATTTGTGACCCGTCACAGCAAAACCAGGCGCATGTCGCACAAAAGATGAGCCTAAATGACACCAGGAGATAATGGAAGAAATTGAAGTGCTCATATTTCACAAAAGGCAGACAATAGAGAAATGAACAAACAGTCCGTCTCAACCTGCCAAGCTCAGAGCGACATGCGCCTGGTTTTGCTGTGACGGGTCACATTTGCCCTTACCTAAATATGACAGGGGTATGACCAGGAACACTAAAATACGGGTTACCACCACGCTTCTCTCCCTCAGTAATCGCACCGTTCACTTCACCGTTCTCGGACACATCATACGTGTGAGTTCTAGGCCAGTGTTCTAGTAATGCTTGCAGTAATAAACCACCAAAATTTACTGAAATTTAATGATTTTTCTTATTATTCTTATTTGTGGAAGCAGAAATCACACAACAACTCTACGAAATCTCACAACAACTCTACGATGTGTATGCTTCGACATGAGGTCAGAAACCTGGTATCTACACTCAATTTAATTTTGAAACAAGTTTACCGCAAAGAGGTTGCAGTATCCATCACTTCCTACAGTGTGAGACCAACCATGAGGTAATGTAGGTTTCCAGAAAACTATAATATTTGGATGTACTGTTTTGTGTGTATTTTTCTATCGCCTCCTGGTAGCCAAACCAAGAATGATATAGGGCTGCAATTCAGCCAATGAGTTAGCCTTACCTAGGGGTACATATGTGTGAAGTTAAGGATCTACAGCTGAAGCGATTACAAAACAGACCATTATTAGGCCTATCTCAATGTCTGACGGGATGCCAACTCTCTGACCTTGAAAAGCAGGTCAAGCCTAACCCCATGCGACACAGGATGTCCCCTCACAAGAGGTACTTACCATAAGAATTGAACCGAGCTGAAAGGAATATCACACGACTAATCACACTTTTTATGATTTTCGATAACGCCCCCTAGAGCGGGTGTACAAGAAGCCATTTGCTTACATTATGGCAGCTACTCCCAATTACTCATAACCTCCTCTCACTGGCTGTTGATAACTGAAAATATACGCCATCCCTGAAGAGAACTTGCTGCTGTCTTACTCACATTTTGGATCTAAACCATCGTTACTCTGGCCCATGCCAACCTCCTTCGCTGATACCCACGCAGCAAAACAGTCTGTTTCTTCTAAATGTACAGTTAACATCTGAAACATGTAACATGACTTGTCAACATGGTTATGATTGAGAGCATTTTGCACAAAATGAGAAGCAAACACTTCACATCTTGCCCAGAAACTGGGATATTTTGACCTGGGGATGGCTGGATGGGCCACATTTTATATTTCTTGACCACACAGACAGGTTTAATTTCTTTGATGACAGTGACGTGTTTTGATGAAAAAGACCGGCAATATCTACTCGGAGTGAATCACGAAGAATTCAATGCCACAAATAGGGCCGGTATGCACAAAAAAATGGGTGAACCCAACATATTTGACAGAATGGGTCAAAGTGTCTATTCCCTATTCAATCCTACAGCCAATCAGATACTGACCAGAGAGAATAAAACAACTACTTACTCCTGTTTTTAAATCTACAGAGAACCAGTTAGGAATATAGACCACTTTCAATTTCTTCTTAATTTCACTCTCAAAGTCCACCTGACCAAGATCTTCAGCTTTTCTGGCCTGAAAAGGAAGGAGCACGGTGTACAAGACAAGCAACTCTAAGATAGTATTTCTCAAGCTGGGAGAAAATGTTCAAACGCTTCTATAAGACCATGACATGTCTGTGAGCAAATCTCAACACATCTTGACTGGCTGCCAACTATTAAAATAGCCCAACAATGTAATGAATTGTTAAGTCACATGAAGTGAATAAGCAATTTGATTGATGGACCAGAAATTGATTGTGCTGACATCACAACTTGGCATCATCCTGAGGCAAACATCACCCAGCAACTCTACCAAAGACAAGGCAATATCGCCCTGCAACTCTACCAAAGACAAGGCAATATCGCCCTGCAACTCTACCAAAGACAAGGCAATATCACCCAACAACTTTACCAAAGACAAGGCAATATCACCCTGCAACTGACTGAGGAAGCTTCAACTTCTTCACGGCAAAAGATGAATAGCATCATTTTCAAAATATTACAATGAAACACAATGACCACAACAACGAGTTAGGTATCATCCACTTTGCATCGGGGTGCACGCTAGTGTTACAGGTGATATGCACAATACTTTACAGGGTCACCATCCAAAAACGTTTAAGGTCGCAGCCCTGCCAAGAGGGATTGATTGAATCGGTACCGTCATACTGAAGGTGCCCCATTTCAACCTACCGTGAGGACGTCATACAGCGCCACCACATTGTCCGTATCCTTCGTCAAAACGTATCGCTTGTCATTTAACACATGATACTGTCTGATACTTGCACCGCCGCGGATGGTGAAATCGGGTGTTGCACTGGTGGGAATCGGGTCGTGGTCATTGTCGTAGTCGCCAGACATACGCATAGGTTTTGATTTGATTGGCTGAAGTAGAACGGAACATGGCATGTAGTTTGCAAGATAGATGAGTCGGCTATTCACCTCCGATGTTTATCCAGGCCCATTTATCTAAATAAATGTTTTTCATGCAGGAGGCAACCCCATAGGTTATGATACCTTCACTTCCCCTATAGGTTGTGCTGATATCTTCACTATATACGCTTGGATGATATCTCCCGCTAACCTTGCATGATATCTCCGACTACACTTGCATGATCTCCCGCTACCCTTGCATGATATCTCCCACTACACTTGCATGATATCTCCGACTACACTTGCATGATCTCCCGCTACACTTGCTTGATATCTCCCACTACACTTGCATGATATCTCCCACTACACTTGCATGATATCTCCCACTACACTTGCATGACATCTCCCACTACACTTGCATGACATCTCCCACTACACTTGCATGATATCTCCCACTACACTTGCATGATATCTCCCACTACCCTTGCATGATATCTCCCACTACACTTGCATGACATCTCCCACTACCCTTGCATGATATCTCCCGCTACACTTGCATGATATCTCCCGCTACCCTTGCATGATATCTCACGCTACCCTTGCATGATATCTCCCGCTACACTTGCATGATATCTCCCGCTACACTTGCATGATATCTCCCGCTACCCTTGCATGACATCTCCCACTACCCTTGCATGATATCTCCCACTACACTTGCATGATATCTCCCGCTAAACTTGCATGATATCTCCACTACACTTGCATGATATCTCCCACTACATTTGCATGATATCTCCCACTACCCTTGCATGATATCGCCCACTACACTTGCATGATATCTCCCGCTACACTTGCATGATATCTCCCGCTACCCTTACATGATATCTCCCGCTACACTTGCATGATATCTCCACTACACTTGCATGATATCTCCCACTACCCTTGCATGATATCTCCCACTACCCTTGCACGATATCTCCCGCTACCCTTGCACGATATCTCCCGCTACCCTTGCACGATATCTCCCGCTACCCTTGCATGATATCTCCCACTACCCTTGCATGATATCTCCCGCTACCCTTGCATGATATCTCCCGCTACACTTGCATGATATCTCCCGCTACACTTGCATGATATCTCCCGCTACCCTTGCGTGATATCTCCCACTACACTTGCATGATATCTCCCACTACCCTTGCATGATATCTCCCGCTACCCTTGCATGATATCTCCCGCTACCCTTGCATGATATCTCCCGCTACACTTGCATGATATCTCCACTACACTTGCATGATATCTCCCACTACCCTTGCATGATATCTCCCGCTACACTTGCATGATATCTCCACTACCCTTGCATGATATCTCCGACTACACTTGCATGATATCTCCCACGACACTTGCATGACATCTCCCACTACACTTGCATGATTTCTCCCACTACACTTGCATGATATCTCCCACTACCCTTGCATGATATCTCCCGCTACACTTGCATGATATCTCCCGCTACCCTTGCATGATATCTCCCGCTACACTTGCATGATATCTCCCACTACCCTTGCATGATATCTCCCGCTACACTTGCATGATATCTCCCGCTACCCTTGCATGATATCTCCCGCTACACTTGCATGATATCTCCCACTACCCTTGCATGATATCTCCCGCTACCCTTGCATGATATCTCCCGCTACCCTTGCATGATATCTCCCGCTACACTTGCATGATATCTCCACTACACTTGCATGATATCTCCCACTACCCTTGCATGATATCTCCCGCTACACTTGCATGATATCTCCACTACCCTTGCATGATATCTCCGACTACACTTGCATGATATCTCCCACGACACTTGCATGACATCTCCCACTACACTTGCATGATATCTCCCACTACACTTGCATGATATCTCCCACTACCCTTGCATGATATCTCCCGCTACACTTGCATGATATCTCCCGCTACCCTTGCATGATATCTCCCACTACCCTTGCATGATATCTCTCGCTACACTTGCATGATATCTCCCGCTACCCTTGCATGATATCTCCCGCTACCCTTGCATGATATCTCCCGCTACACTTGCATGATATCTCCCGCTACACTTGCATGATATCTCCCGCTACCCTTGCATGATATCTCCCGCTACCCTTGCATGATATCTCCCGCTACACTTGCATGATATCTCCCGCTACACTTGCATGATATCTCCACTACACTTGCATGATATCTCCCACTACCCTTGCATGATATCTCCCGCTACACTTGCATGATATCTCCACTACCCTTGCATGATATCTCCGACTACACTTGCATGATATCTCCCACGACACTTGCATGACATCTCCCACTACACTTGCATGATATCTCCCACTACACTTGCATGATATCTCCCACTACACTTGCATGATATCTCCCACTACACTTGCATGATATCTCCGACTACACTTGCATGATCTCCCGCTACACTTGCTTGATATCTCCCACTACACTTGCATGATATCTCCCACTACACTTGCATGATATCTCCCACTACACTTGCATGACATCTCCCACTACACTTGCATGACATCTCCCACTACACTTGCATGATATCTCCCACTACACTTGCATGATATCTCCCACTACCCTTGCATGATATCTCCCACTACACTTGCATGACATCTCCCACTACCCTTGCATGATATCTCCCGCTACACTTGCATGATATCTCCCGCTACCCTTGCATGATATCTCCCGCTACCCTTGCTAATATCTCCCGCTACACTTGCATGATATCTCCCGCTACACTTGCATGATATCTCCCGCTACCCTTGCATGACATCTCCCACTACCCTTGCATGATATCTCCCACTACACTTGCATGATATCTCCCGCTAAACTTGCATGATATCTCCACTACACTTGCATGATATCTCCCACTACATTTGCATGATATCTCCCACTACCCTTGCATGATATCGCCCACTACACTTGCATGATATCTCCCGCTACACTTGCATGATATCTCCACTACACTTGCATGATATCGCCCACTACACTTGCATGATATCTCCACTACACTTGCATGATATCGCCCACTACGCTTGCATGATATCTCCACTACACTTGCATGATATCTCCCACTAAACTTGCATGATATCTCCACTACACTTGCATGATATCTCCCACTACACTTGCATGATATCTCCGACTACACTTGCATGATATCTCCCACTACACTTGCATGATATCTCCCACTACACTTGCATGATATCTCCCACTACACTTGCATGATATCTCCCACTACACTTGCATGATATCTCCCACTACACTTGCATGATATCTCCCACTACACTTGCATGATATCCCCCACTACACTTGCATGATATCTCCACTACGCTTGCATGATATCTCCCACTACACTTGTGTGTAGACTTCTCGAATACTGTAAAAACTTTGGTAAGCTAGTCAATCTGAAAGCTATCAAAAACTTTTTTTTAAACATTCTGTGTCATTGACTGACGTGCTGACTTGGAGTTTGAAGTCAGACAGATATTATGCTCACTTGGAGTTTGCAGTCAGACAGATTAAGGGGCGAGAGACTCCTGCTCTTTGTCGGTTTTGTATATTTTTCCAACGATCTTCATGAAAGTGATGCACTACGAGGAAATGAACCTCTCATGGTCAATCATGAACACTTACCCAGTTTTTGATCGACGAATCTGTGGTTGCCACCCACAATGACGGCTGCTCTCCTTGCACCAACTCCAGTTTTAATACAGGGGCTCGTTCCTCACAGATCAGTGACCGACTTTCTGTGTTGCGTATATCAGTCGCCCACACCCGTCGGTCACGACCACCGGAATACACAGTGGTAAAATTTTCATTTGCCTGAAAAGATAAGAAGGAAATCCCATTTTAGATGGACGCTTTACATGAAAACATGTACATCAGGTGGCTAAAAATCTACTTTAACCTCAAATATCCATGCGACAAATCCAAAGAATACGTTGAAAAATACCGAAGTTTGCTTTGGCTTTTGTAGATTAGCCCTTTTCAATACCATGCAGTACCACAAACACAAAAATGCGCACCATTGATGCAGGTATAATTATTTCACATGTTTCAGGATATTCCATGTAATTGGCACCATCTAGCATCATCTTCTGCAGTTTCCAAACATTTTTTAACAGTCAAGGTAAGCACTGCATCCATCAGGAGCACCATGCGAAAAAAAACTAATCAAATTGATCAAGAGCGCATTTAATACTAATGTTGAAAATGTTAAAACAATTGAATTCAGTTATTTCAAATAACCAGTGGCAAACTGGAAAAGTAATGTTTTTAAGTGGTTGACAGATAATAACCTTCTGACTTCAAGCAATGTTAATGAGACTTTACATACACGAAGTGAAATTGTGCATTGGGAGAATTAGCACCGTCAATCTTGATGAACGTCCATGAATGGCCAAATTTGGTGTACACATAGAGGATACTTAGATTAATCCCTGCACAATAGAACCCTATACATCAAACAGCAAATTTTTAACTCTGACCTCTGTGACCTTGCAAACTAGGTCAATTCAAAAACCCTAGTGATATGTGATAAAACCTTATCAAACACACCCACCAAAAATCTTTTGTCATTGCAACAAACACTGGCTTCAATACAGCAGAAAACAGATGGCTGCCTGGAGACCAGAAAGTAAGTCAAATTGCGAAAACAAAATTGCGTCTGGGCATAATTCTGAAGGTATCATCACACCAAGTTTCAGTCAAATATTCCTCGCAGATACAAAATGTGCCCCTGTGGACAGAAGGACAGACTGACAGACGCATTAACAGACAGACGCCACTCAAATAGCTATTTGACTGGCTAAGTTGACGTTCATCAGCTGAGCTAAAAATACATTTCTTGATAATTAGGTCAATTGTCATAATCACTAGATGTTTCTAGGAGTCAATAAAAGCACAGGCAATGGGAGGAGCACATTGATCGCTGGGAATAGATGGTGCAGAAACTCCAACAACTTTCAGGGGTTACGGTTAGCGGTTGCAAGGATGAGTACATGAAAAATCTTTAAAGATATCTGCAGTCAGTGTAGAAGGCACACCAGAATATTATTGTAACATTTTGTACTCAAACTGGCAGGAAATGGATAGAGTGGCAGAGCATTGAAGGCAATGTTCCCCCACAGAAAGGCGCTGAGTCATGTCAACTACCATCTACCGCAAAAGCTCTAATGAAACACAAGGCCTTTCTGACCAAACTGCATTAACATGATTAATGAATTATCATGACCATCTAAACTATTTGTACTTTAAGTCTTTTGAATATTTGGCGTACACTGCTTGGCAGAGTTGTGCGATGACCTAAAAACTACTTGTTTCCCTGTGTCAACAATCACCAGCACATCATGTGGTGATGTGTTTCATTGAAAAGCTCAGAAGCATTGAGGTCTGTGCCACACACTGTTGAACAAAACTATCGAGGTACCTTGCAATCATAGCAAGATGACAGACCACGGGAAAGAAGACACTCCACTTATCAAACGTAATAAGCAAGTTGTCTTAACACCGAAAGGTAAATGGCTGTTTTTTTCATTCATGTTACCTGTGATATGTATGACAATCAACATTGATTGGCTTGACTTGATGTAAGGTGAGTAAAAAAACTTTCCTGTTCACAATTACCTTTCTGAAAAACAATACAGTGACCGTGACATTTAGACTTTCCCCGACTTTCTCGGACTTTCTCAATGTTCTGCAGAAGCTTTAGAAATTTCAAAATCTGTTGCAATTGTACTCATCTCACAGGTGAGAAAACAACCAAATGTGTTTAAGAGTAGCACAAAAATCAGTATTTTGCTCAGAATGCTGGTGGCTAAAAACTAACGACACCTCCAAAAATCTTAATGCATGTTCCTGGACTGAGAAAAATATTAAAAATTTCTAGGCTTGCCTTTGAGATTTTTAACTTTAAAGAGAGTGAGGTTTTTTACCCCCATAGCATGCATTTTCATTTGACGTCAATCAAATTAAGTAATTCACCACAAGCTAGGGCCAGGCTGCCTCAGTGTCAATTACAAATCACTATTTTGGCCGTGCAAAACGTTTCCTTGCATCATGTTCGTTTTTAGAACAGATGGAAGCAACAAAATTCAAACAAGGAACAGGGCATGATTCAAGGACATGAAGGAGGGTTTTTATAAACTCTTTTTCAAGATGGCCGACAGCAACCAAACATTTTGTTTATCCCCAGCATTGTATTGAGACACAGTGTGACAAGCAAAGTGTTGCTTGATACAGATATCCCCTAAAGACTTAAGTATTCCCAGTTTCAAAAACCTTTTCAAGCAAAAACTGTTTTCAGGAGAGTTTCTCTGGCGTATTGTATCAAAGGTGCCCTGGAATAATTATTTCTTACCAATTTGGTTGCTATGTAAGTTCTTACTTAATTGAATGATTGATTGATTGATTGATTGATTGATTTGTTTAAACTCTCATTCTGAGGTATCCATTTGAGTGTCAAAACGGAAATAAAAAAATTCACTCGGGGTACATCCTTGCACATGTATATGTCATGTGTGTATGTACAGTTTGTATTGAGTTATTTAGCGAACTTTGACCTCTGTGACCTTGAAAAGTAGGTCAAATCAAAAACTCGTATGATATGTGATGTATTCTTGCTAGCAGTACCTACCAAAAAAATGTCATGAAAATCCAACCAAAATCACGGATCCTATTTTGCATGCTTTAAGTTTTTGCATTACACCCCCTGGTGGCCAAACCAAGAATAATTTTGGAATGAAATTTGGTGTGGATTGCCCCAGGGCCCAAGGGTACATGTATAGCAAGTTTTAAGTCCAGACCTCAAGCGGTTATGAAACGTGCCGTGATAACATACCCAGACAATGGACGACTATGACAGACACAACGTCATCGCATGAGGTGAGCCAAAATATAACTAGATTGAAAAATACAACTGAATAGAGCATATGAAAAATATAGAAGGACAGAGTTGACGAAATGTGTGCAATCTGTATGATTGACCTACATGACCAACACAAATTGTGTATAATATTTTGAGTTGATTGTATATGTTGGCTCTGGTTCAAGGCTCATTATGATCATATTAATACATTGCCAATTCTGTAGCCAATTATTACGATTGATTAACTGTTAGAATTTAGGTGTCAAACTTCCCCCATGTAATTTTGTCCGATGTTCACAACGTCATCCCTGATGTTCTGTGACTGTGATTCTCTACCATGCACAGTGGGGGGGGGGGGGGGGGGGCACTCTCAATTACAGGCAGAGAGCATCCTTGTACGCAGAGATTTTGACAGTCACCCTCCAGCAGGAACAACAATTTAAAATATCCACACCCTTTTGCCAACAAATATTTCATCCCCTCCTAATGCTTGTATTCATTAGCATGATGGTATTCATATCATTCATGTCAGGGCACAAGATAACACCTGAAAAGTGTCTTTTGAAGCCTCAAACTTGGTCCAGGACCCTCACTTTTCAAACTCTAAACTTAGAAATCTGTTCCAGGACTCCTGAGATTTTGTCAAGAATTTAGTTTGACTCCCAAGTGGGAAAGTCTAGCTCGTGCCTTGTCATGGTTTACCTTTACCTTGGGTGAGGTCAAGTATTGGGTTTAAGCCAAAACCGAGTTAAAACCAAGTTTATCTCGGTTTAAAACCAACTCTCGGTCTTAATTTGACCACATAAAACTGCCCTAGGATTAAGACTAGATTGAAACCGAGATAAAATCTTAGATAAAACTAAGATAAAACCGTGCAGGCTTAAACTCAAGGATTTGCTGAATCAGTTCTCATGCATCATGCGCTGGTTTAGTCTCAAATGCCTCTCAATTGGTTCTCCGCTGTAGGCAGGCTTTCTTACAAAGTTGTCCCCTCTTTCCTGAGCAACAGCAACTATTATAGGTAGAGCAAACATGACTGCTGGTTTTATTCTGATATTTGACCCCAGCACAGTCTCAAGTCCTAGGAATTAAAACCGACCATGTACATTTTGGTAGTGCATTTTGCAAAACTTTTAGCTCTCTCATTTGATTGGATACATGTACCAATCTGGCCTACAGATCCATTTTTTAAATTGGGAACAATTTTTACGGGCAGTCCAATTTGCCCTGCTTTCATGATTTTCCAGTGACTGCAGCAATTGAATGAAGCATACCATCAGTCAGAAAGTAATCTTTTTTTAGATTAGAATGATTATGATATTTCAGTGATAGGCTCTATCACTTAAAGGGAACTGACACCGCCCAGCCAGTTCGTATGACCTCGTTTTCATTTCCCGCGTATCGGGTGATCAGAACGAGGCATGAATGAAACATGGCGCCTAGCTGTCAATCATTAAGTGACGTCACTACTATGGAATTTACTACGAAAACTCATGAATGAAAGATCGCATGACTCACGGCTGTTTTCTCGGAGTACAAGTCGGCCAAATGTTGGGCAACTTCATCATTTGTCTTCAAATTCAACTCCTTCCGTATTACTTTCCATATCGCCAGCATCTCACGCGAAATTCATAGCTGCTGATCGGCTTTTGAGACCTTTTTTGGTCGCCCCATTAGGCGAACTTTCGACATGATTCTCAATAATAACAAATTGAACTGCGCATGCTCGGGCACTGGGGGTGGAGCTACAAATCTGAGCTCGAACAGGAAGTTGGAAGTTTGACTTTCTCGGGCGGTGAAAGTCGAAAAGTTGACTAAACCGCTCGGCGGTTCCAGTTCCCTTTAACTGTTGCATCCTCTCAAATTACCAATTTTTACCCCAAAGTTTGCAACAACTGTGTGGCACAATGTTACAATGATTGTAATTTATCTATGCACTTTCGATTCTCAGAATTACATATCAACGTCACAACCCCAGGTTCCTCATTGAAATCTGTGTCAATGAGATGACAAAAACATGACGACTTGGATGGGACAAATAGGATGTTACATCTGTACAACACACTGTTTTGACATTCAAGGCACACGCTTTTTGTCCAACATGGCACTGCACGTCAGGTATAGATTGTTCTACACCTTGAATTTCAGGACCTGACGGGTGCTTCCAGCAACGCTACATCTTGTCCTGCCTGGCCTTCTTCGGCTTCTTCAATGTATTTGCGTTGAGGGTGAATCTGAGCGTGGCACTTGTTGCCATGGTGAATCAGACCAAACTCAGGCTCAGCGTGAACACATCAGATGAGTGCGACTACGAGAGGAAAAATCAGACGGATCCACTAAATTCAGTAAGTTTTATTAAATCCTATCATACATTTATACACAAAACCTTTTCCCATTGTTTTCCTGAGTTGGAATGGTAAAATCTTGTACCCCGTTCCACATAAGGTTTAGGCTGAATGTCCATCCATATAATTTGTCACCTTTGGCAATGAACAGTCATTTAAAGGGGGACTATAGGCAAGGGGTTAAATTGGCCGTCTTAAGGTGAATAATATGCACAGTAACTTATCCTATCTCATATAACTAAACCTATCTTAAGGTGACTATAAACATGCACACTGGGTTATGTTTTATTCACCATTAAACATATCCCTCGTACAAACGTGAATAGTTTGGACATCATTAAAGACGGGAGAGACCCCTATTGGCGACTTTGTCTAACTTTATCTTACCTATTAAGCTGCTGCCTCTAGTGTCCCTTTAAGTTTTGCTGGCATGCGAGATTGTGATATACAACTGACTTGTTTCCTATCAGAGCTTATTTGGGTTTCAGGGGTGGGAAGTGAGATCATTCAAGAGTAGAAAAGGCAGCTCCATGATGCTCAAGACAAACAACTTTAGTTTGAAGAACCTGGCGTGCCTAAGACAGACATGCGCACAAAACAAAGAATGGATACACTACCCTTGACACACAAAGCTTTGAAATCACACTCTCAGAAGTGCTAGATCTAATGAGTCTGTTGGGGTGTATACTGTTAACTTTAACTTATTTTCAAGCGAGGGGAGTTCAACTGGAGCCCAGAAACACAGGAACTCATCCTTGCAGCATTTTATTACGGTTACATCATCACCCAAATCCCAGGAGGACTACTTGCAGAGAGATATGGTGGAAAGTGGCCATTTGGTATTGGTGTTTTGGCTACAGGAGTTTTGACGCTTCTCTCACCCATCGTAGCAAAGACAAGTGTCTACCTGTTCATAGCTCTGAGGGTTGCTGTGGGTTTGTGTGAGGTAAGACTATGCAACAGGTCAACATCGCAGGAAAGTGGCCCTTGATTGGTAATATGTGACCCGTCACAGCAAAACCAGGCGCATGTCGCACAGAAGATGAGCCTTAATGACACCAGGAGATAATGGAAGAAGTTGATGTGCTCATATTTCACAAAAGGCAGACAATAGAGAAATGAACAAACAGTCCGTCTCAACCTGCCAAACTCAGAGCGACATGCGCCTGGTTTTGCTGTGATGGGTCACATATGATAGGGGCGATTCCAGGGGAGGGCTCTTGGGTGAGAACTCCCCCTATATGTCCACAGTGACCACTTTTCAAAAAAGGCATTCTGGGGTGCCCAAGTTACTGCACGACACTGATGATTTTAGTAAATTTATTAACCCTTTCGCTGTGTCAACCTTTTTTCGGCCGTCGCCGCCATGACAGTCGATACCAGTGATGAACAGTAGAGCTGACTTTTATCGCGACAGTCGGAACTATTCAAAAGTGTTGCCATTTATACTATCAGGATGAAACTAATTATCCCCAAGTGTGTATGGCGCGCTTAGAGAGGGTGCGACCATGTGCTGGTAAATTTGTATTTTAGATGGGTATGACGCGATATGCACGTCACGAGTAGGATATGGGACCATGTACCTGACATGCTAAGCACGTCATCCGCAGCAAAAGGGTTAATGAGCATACGGTTAGGCCATTTTTCTTGTGATGTACACAAAAATTTCAAAAACTTGGGGTAAAGATGCATTCATTGCATTTGGATATAAACCTGATTTGCCAGGTTTGAATGCGTGCATTTTCTATCTATGATGATTTTTATCATCTTTTTAAAAAACTTGCATTGAGGATGATGATACGTTTCAACATCATGATGCAAATGTACTGTTGTATACATCGTCTATTGAAGAGAAGTCATTGATACTAAAACTGCACACCAAGTAGTTACATCATTTTGAATTGTATTTTATGATAGCTTTTCATCTTCTGTGTGTAGGGTTTGACGTTTCCGTCCATCCATTCGATGATGGGAAAGTGGGTACCTCCCCTTGAGAGAAGTCGCCTCGTCTCATTAGCATATTCTGGTATGCAAATCGGTGTGGTGGTGTCTCAGCCAATCTCTGGCCTTCTCTGTCAGTACGGCTTTGCAGGAGGATGGCCATCGGTTTTCTATGTTTTTGGTAAGGCCAAACCAATGGTTTTCGTGTATAGTGGGTGGTCTGCATTAGCTCAAAAGGAAACTCAGCTGGAACTGTTAGCAGAGAAGGAAGAGTTCAGCCTCCTTAATGTATTTCAAGCAACCCAGTCACATTGCCGGACCCTAAACATATCTTATACTATTGAGAAAACCTCACTACTTTCATTTATTTCTGAAAATGGATTCATTTCCCCAAATATGCCGAACCCCTTGAGATGGAGTCGTCAGAACTGCATGCTTTACACAATTGAGATACATCACAAGTAACAACCCCTATAAGTATGTGTTGTATGAATTGTATTTTATGTATGAATTGTATTGTATGTATTGTATTGTATGTATGAATTGCATTGTATGAATTGCATTGTATGAATTGCACTATATGAATTGCATTGTATGAATTACATTGCATTGTATAAATTGCATTGTATTGTATGAATTGCATTGTATGAATTGTATTGTATGTATGTATTGTACGTTTATGCATTGTACTGAATGTACAATACATCGGTGATACCAAAGCATTGTACATTCAGTACACTCAAACAGCCCTTAAATGAGCCCAAAACCTATTCTGAAATATTTTTATTGTTGTCTCATCAGGACTCTGCGCATGTGTGTGGTTTATTTTCTGGTGTTTCCTTGTGTACGACTCGCCATACACCCACCCCAGAATCTCAGCAGAGGAAAAGGAATATATCCTCACATCTATTGGTGACTGTGAAAAGGTAAATACAAATACTCGATCAATCAGACAACAAAGAATGGCAAGAGTAACTGCAATATCATTTAAGAGGACAGAGAAACACCACCATCCTCACCTTATCCTAGAACCACATTTTGACTGGAGTGGAAGAGGTCTTTTTGACATGGTGGATCAGCTCAAGAACACCCAAATCGACTCAACAATGGTGTAATGCAGCAGTCGATGCGAACCATGTACCCCCTTGTTCAAGGATCAACGCTAGAGCGACATCTCATTGACGACAAACCCTAGGAAGTTCCAAATTTTTTTCTACCGACTATTTCCTGGTGACCAGTTAAGAAAATCATGATGACAGATCATCAACACCGTAGACTTATTATCAAAGTTATACATCTGTCCATTTTTGGTCCCCCAGGTGTGATTTCATAGGGGAACTAGGTACCAAGTTTCAAGTTGATAGCTCCAGTCGTTATAAAAGGTGCCTTGCTAACGGACGACGACAACAACTGATGCTACGCCATGAGTTAAGCTCTCCTCTCTGGAGGTCAGCTAAAAGGTTGGATATAGATAAGAGTGATATCCACCACATAGGGCAGATTCACTGGAAGAGGTGATCTAGAGATAAACCCTCCAATATTTGTTGCATGATTTCAGCATCAAGAACCCACTCCCTGGAGACATATTCTCCGCTCCCGCTCAGTTTGGTGTCTGGTTGTGACGCACATGTGTGGCTCTTATGGATATCACTGCCTACTCACCAACCTGCCAACCTACATGAAGACAATCTTACATTTCAACATGAATGAGGTGAGAAAGCTTACTTACGTCTAAACAGCTACTAGAACCAGGAACCTTAATGATGGAGACCTTTGCCAATGACATACGCATACAGATGCCCTTTTCAGTTGAGAAGTGTTTATGCAGCAATCAGGGTGTCCGCCAGAGGAAATGAAATGGCCAGGGCCATTGTGCTCACCTCATGTGGAGGAAAGATGGATAAAGAGCATGGTATTGTGTCATGTAGTGTTAGGTTTGATGTAGGTCCAAGCAATTACAATTTCCCCAAAATGGCCAATTTACAGTACATTCGACCTCTGTGACCTTGAAAAGTAGGTCAAATCAAAGAAGACCCGGGTGACACATTGAATGGTTGTTAGAATTAGATGTACCTATGATATAAAATTGGTGCCAATCGGGCAAGTCATTACTAGGAATAATGGCATTTTGAAGAATTTAGGATTTGGCCCCCTCCCTGGAGGCCAAACGGCAAATCAGATCGCACCAAACTTCGGTACCTGAGATCACCTGACCAAGGGGTACATGTGTACTTAATTTGTGATCAATAGTCATTGCAGTTAAGAAACGTGCCATAGTTACGGCCTGACGGCGAATTTTCGCCATTTGACCTCTGTGACCTTGACAAGAAGGTCAAATTAAAAACCTGTGTGACATATACTGTATGGTGGTTAGATGTACCCATGATATCAAATTGGTGGCAATCGGGCAAGAAGTTAAGGAATAATTACATTATTAAGGTTTTTGGATTTTGCCCCCTGGTGGTCAAGTGGTGAATCATATTGGACCAAACTTCGGTCCCTGAGATCACCTGACTAAGGGGTACATGTGTACCAAATTTGGTATCAATAGTCATTGCAGTTTAGAAACGTGCCATCGTTACATCCTAACGGCCAATTTACACCATTTGACCACACCATTTGGTCAAATCAAAAACCCGGAGGATATATGATGCACCTTTGCTAGAAGTACCTACCATATTTTTTTCAAAATTTCCCGACTACTATTAAGGGAGATATTGCATATTTTCACTTTTAACGTTTGGCCCCCTGGTGGCCAAACCATGAAACGAATCGGACCGAAACTTGGTCTCCAAGGTGTCATTACATAAGGGTACATGTGTACCAAGTTTCAACTCAATAGCTCTAACAGTTACGAAACGTGCCCTGCTAACGGACGACGGACGACGACGACGACGACGACGACGACGACGACGACGGACGACGGACGACGGACGCCACGGTATGGGATAAGCTCACCTCTGCTAAGAGGTGAGCTAAAAATGGGTAAAATTACGTACCCAAAATAAAACCTAGGCCTAGGGTAAAGATACCTACCCAAAAAAATCAGTTTGAAAAAGAAAATTAGTGAATATAGGCCTACATGTATATGAATGAAGACTACATAATGAATGCAACTGTGATTAGAGAGTCAGAGTCAAGTTAGTGAGCCACATTAAGCAATCCAGATATCAAAGACCCGACTCAAAGCCAGTCACAACCCCATAGTCTCTGGCTTCGCTGGTCACTTTCAGTCCGTACCCAAAATATTTGTTTCTGGTGGAAACCCTCGACAGTGACGAGTGAAACAGTCAAGCCGGTTTAATATTTATTTCACGTCACAGCAATGAACTCCAACTAGTGATTTACTGGCGCACACCTCTGCTACAAAGACTGCTAGACGTCAGAACACTTTAGAAACGAAGGGCCAAATTCATAAAGGGCGTTTAGCTTAAAACAGCGTTTAACTACTGAATAGACAGATTCTGGCCCTTCATGCAAATCTTCACAGAATATGAATAGGCCCTGAAATTGATTAGAGAGAAGTTGTACATGTCTAACCCTTAAACGCCCTTTATGAATTTGGGCCGAAATATCTGGAAAATCACTCCTCAAAAACTGACCAATATCTATATTTCAGAATGCTTTTCTCTCCTCTCTGCCATACCTGATGTCGTTCATGACACAATGGATTGCTGGAGCCATCGCCGATTTCTTGATAACCAAGAGAATCCTTTATACCGTCACTGTCAGGAAACTATTTACATCGCTGGGTAAGACATTTCAAACTGTTTTACTTTCAGAGGCATTCCCAAAAGGATTGAATATAGACATTTAACCCTTTCAAAGTGTCTTCATGGACGGATATGTCACATTTAACCTCTGTTCAACCATACTATCATCAAGATATTTTTTAAAGAAAGTATCTATACATCTCTATCTGCACAGTTGACATAGAAATGTCAAGTTGCAGGTTAGTTAGTGATCAATACCTCTACCAAATTTCAGCTCATAATTTTGATCTAGGCCTATAAACATTTTAATATTTCAACTGGTATTGCGCAATGTCATGTAGGCCTATTGCAAAAATCACCAGATAGTCAAGTTCGACTATGTGCAGCATGAACAATGCAGGAAGTTTCCACTCCGTCGTTGGATTCTAATGTTTCCTGGATTGAGATGGGCTTGATCACTCAATGTCACAGTTAAGACAGTGGAAAGATCGATTTACCAAATTAAAGAGGATTTCACACACCGACAATTCAGTCTACTTTTTATATTTTCTCGGGCGGTGAAAATGAACTGTCTCATTTCCTATTCTTAAGTCTGTCACAGATCAGTTAGCTAGATTAGGCCTGCTGAACATGTGGATAATAGGGTTCCATCAGTAAGCTAGATTAGGCCTGCTGAACATGTGGACAATAGGGTTCCATCAGTAAGCTAGATTAGGCCTGCTGAACATGTGGACAATAGGGTTCCATCAGTAAGCTAGATTAGGCCTGCTGAACATGTGGACAATAGGGTTCCATCAGTAAGCTAGATTAGGCCTGCTGAACATGTGGACAATAGGGTTCCACCAGTAAGCTAGATGAGGCCTGCTGAACATGTGGACAATAGGGTTCCATCAGTACCTTGCGTATGACTTGATGTTGCTTTGATATCTCTACAGAGGTGAGAGAAGTGCATTGGTCTGTCGTAGGAAATACACTTTAACATGACCTCTGAGTTTAGATATGTGGTGGTGGATTCGATTCCTAGATGGAGCACGGCTTCAGATGGGTAAAAGACGACTCTCTGAGCGACAGCACAGAGTATCTCATATATTACATTACAAGTCACCCAATACAGTAAAACCTCTCTACTAAGAACCCCCTCGGGACTGACAGGTGATGTCCTTAATAGAGAGGTGTCCTGATTATTAGAAAGATCACATTGAATGAAAACTACCAATTTAGGACCAAAACTAGTGTCCTTAATAGAGAGGTTGTCCTGATTAGAGAGGTGTCCGCTAAGAGAGGTTCCATTGTATTGTTTACAGAGCTAACCATTTGTGACCCGTAACAGCAAAACCAGGCGCATGTCGCACAGAAGATGATCCTAAATGACACCAGGAGATAATGGAAGAAATAGGTGTGCTCGTATTTCACGAAAGGCAGACAATAGAGAAATGAACAAACAGTCCGTCTCAACCTGCCAAGCTCAGAGCGACATGCGCCTGATTTTGCTGTGACGGGTCACATTTAATACCCAGTTGACTCTCAACTCAGTACCATTCACTAATTGTTTCATTTCTACAGGTATGTTTGGTCCTGCTGCATTTCTTTTTGCTGCTGGATACGTGGGTTGTAACTACGCTGCAGCCGTCATCCTTCTCACCCTCAGTATTTCAATGAATGGATTTGCTGTCCCGGGATTCCTGACAAATATTGTCGAAATTGCGCCAAAGTTTGCTGGTAGGTATACAGCATGGTCAGACAGTAACAGGGCTTTGGAGCCCAAGTGCTTCATCACTGGCTTTCTACACCAATGCTCTTTGTTCAAAGCTGGGCCAGGAATTTGTCGACAACTGAAGCTGACAAGCAAATTCGTCATCCCATTGCATACACAGTTTGGAACTAAAACAACTACATTTGGCTCCAAGAAATCTCTATTAAGATCATAAAATAAACTTTCGTCTGAACATTTCAGTGACAGTGTAAGGGGAGGCGTTACTCTCTTGGATAATCTGAGTTGGGCCATGTCCCTTCACTCCCGAAAAAAAATTCTGCATATGTATTAGGTCCATTAGTATATAGTGGCATATTTTCAGAGTGCGTCTAATAAAGTTCAAAAGTTCTGTGGATCTATGTCTGACTCTGCATTATATCTGACTCTGTTGTAGGATCAGTGAACGGGCTCGTCAATACGTTTGGCACTGCAGCGGGAATAATATCTCCAGCAGTAGTTGGAGCACTCACCAACAACAATGTAAGTAAGGCAAACGTCTTAATGCATGGCTTTATGACGGGGATAAATCATCCGTCCTTCCATGGATATACGTAGTCCTTGGAGACTCCCCATCGTAGATCCATGCATGGAACCCATGGTCGTAGCTACCAGGGGCCCATCATTGATCAATGGATGGAATCTGTTTTTTGATGGGCCATCAAAAGATTTATCTACCCTGGGCCATCATAGAATCTATGATGGGATCCGTGTGTAAAATGTGGAGAGTGAAAATCATCATAGATCCGTGCATGGGCCCATCATTGATCGATGGATCGAAACCGTTTTTTGACGGGCCATCAAAAGATTTATCTACCCTGGATCTACCATGGGCCATCATAGAATCTATGATGGGATCCGTGTGTAAAATGTGGTTTGTGAAAATCATCATAGATCCGTGCATGGGCCCATCATTGATCGATGGATCGAAACCGTTTTTTGACGGGCCATCAAAAGATTTATCTACCCTGGATCTACCATGGGCCATCATAGAATCTATGATGGGATCCATGTGTACAATGTGGTTTGTGATTATTATCATAGATCCATGCATGGACCATCAATGATCAGTGCAACTTTTGCCTATGAATAAATATGTGACCCTTTCAGCAAAACCAGACGCATGTCGATCTGAGCTTGGCAGGTTGAGATGGACTGTTTGTTCATTTCACTATTGTCTGCCTTTTGTGAAATATGAGCACATCAATTTCTTCTATTATCCCCTGGTGTCATCTAGGCTCATCTTATGTGCGACATGCGACTTGGTCATTTATATGACCTGCATACCTGACATGACCTCAAAGATGTGTAGAGGCTTTGGAGTATGTGCTCTGTAAAACTGTCTGTTTTCTCTCATTGTTTATGTCAAAACCATCATCAGAATTTGTTCCAATCGCAAGCTTGTGTTTGTGTGACTTACATGTGTTTCACCAAACCCATTCCGGAGACCAAATAAAAATGAATTCCTTTTTTTCAGCAAACGCAAGGGCAATGGAGAATCATTTTCATCATAGCAAGTTGTACAGCCATCTTTGGTGGAATAGTCTACATCATCTTTGCAAAAGGAGAGCGAGAGTTTTGGAGCTACAGTCGCAAATCTGTCATTTATTATCATGGACTTTCAGATAAGGAACGGGCGAGGCTCTTATCAATAGCAAGGAAAAATCATTGCAAAACAGTAGAGACTAACAACAAGGAATATGGGACTTGTGAGACAATTGATTAAGGATGATAGTCTCATAGCTGAACTCCTGAAACTTTATACACCAATAGATGATATCACTACGAAATGATATCACTACCCAACAAGGTGAAAAAATAATTTGATAAGTCTATTTAGTTATCATTTCTTAAAATTTGTCACAGTTTTACTTGCCCGGCCAATACTTGGCGGACAGTACTAAACAGCCTTTGAAAACTTCCAATGGAAATAGTTTTAAAAAGAAGGGCCTAAAATAGAAAACTGGAGGCCACCAGAAAACTGTAAACTGCCAAATTTTCACACGCTTTTTTCCCCCGACGAAAATACCTGTGATTCACTAAAAGAAAGACATTTCGGGGTCCCCCAAAATAAAAATCAGAAAAATATTTTTAAAAGTTTTAGTTTTCTTTTGCGATTTCCCGAAAATGATGAGGCGCGAAATCTTGGCTGTTCACCGCATGAGACGGTTATTGAAATGTATTCATGGATGTTTACCTGTAATGCCCACACTCCTTCATCATGCACCCGTATCGTTGCCACGCACCTCTGCTGACCCAGGGACCACAACCGCACGGTACCATCCGAGCTGCCAGATAAACACTGAAACAGACGCAACACAACATCTTACAATTCATTAGCAAGGTGGGTGAAGGTATTGGTTTACCTTTGCAACACAATAAAAACACGACCCTTCCATCAGTGTTAGAGGGTAAATCAGTCTCAGATACAAATAATGAATGCGGGCCTTACGCCCCACAAAACGAACTAATCTTTTGTCTGTTTCTTTGTGTCGTCATTTCCTTTCCAGGTAAGCACCGTATTTTTCTCAGGCAAACCGATACCTTTAGCCACTGTGTGTGATTAGGTATTGCAGGCAGTGCAAAAGTTTTCACAAATCTCCCTGCCTTTTTCAAAAATAAAGGCACTACAACCTGAGCATTTCTGACCAGTACCTAGTTTTACCTGGGTGGAGTAAGACAACTTAGACAACGCCACCTGCATCGAGTCTCACGCCAGTGATGAGCCAGGGACCTATTGACCGCGAGTCTGAAAGTCCAAGCCACTGCACCACAACGGCTCATAACTAAGTGCCAGCCGAAATGGATGAGCCAGGGACCTATTGACCGTTAGTCTGAAAGTCCAACCCACTACAACACAACGGCTCATAACTAAGTGCCAGCCCAAATGGATGAGCCAGGGACCTATTGACCGCTAATCTGAAAGTCCAACCCACTACAACACAACGGCTCATAACTAAGTGCCAGCCCAAATGGATGAGCCAGGGACCTATTGACCGCTAATCTGAAAGTCCAACCCACTACAACACAACGGCTCATAACTAAGTGCCAGCCCAAATGGATGAGCCAGGGACCTTTTGACCGCTAGTCTGAAAGTCCAACCCACTACAACACAACGGCTCATTACTAAGTGCCAGCCCAGATGGATGAGCCAGGGACCTATTGACCGTTAGTCTGAAAGTCCAACCCACTACAACACAACGGCTCATAACTAAGTGCCAGCCCAAATGGATGAGTCAGGGACCTATGGACCGTGAGTCTGAAAGTCCAACCCACTACACCACAACGGCTCATAAGCACCAGCCCAGAAATTATTGCAAGACATGCTTAGTTGAAAGGAAATAATACTGATAATCATTGATCGATAATGATACCAACCTGCGTTCCATCTCTGTTTAGTACCAACGCTTTGACATTATCACTGTGACCCTTCAGCTTCATCAGCTTCTGACACGTTCTCGGGTCCCACACTCGCAGCACCTTCTCCGTAGATCCAGACACGATCACAGTACCGGGTTGATTCATGGCCAAACTGTATATGGAGTCTTTGTTTCCATTTAAAGATGATGCTGAAATATGGAAGAGTCACGACTGAATACTATACTAGCAACAGACTGAAAGGATGACAATATGATGACTTCAACTGACATCAAACTTGATTTTTCAGTCCTGATATTTAGACATAGAAATGAAAAAGCTCCCTCCCCATCTCACGAAACAGGGACCACTGTGATCACAATGACTTACTAGCAACAGTAAGGATGACAATATGACGACTTCAATTGACATCAAACTATATTTTCCAGTCCTGATATTTAGACAAAGGGACCACTGTGATCACAATGACAGAATAGCAACAGTAAGGATGACAATATGACGACTTCAATTGACATCAAACTAGATTTTCCAGTCCCGATCTTTAAAAAAAAGAAATGAAAAAGCCCCCCTCCCCCATTTCAGGAAGCAAGGACCACTGTGATCACAATGACTTACTAGCAACTGTAAGGATGACAATATGACGACTTCAATTGACATCAAACTGGATTTTCCAGTCCTGATATTTAGAAAAAGAAATGAAAAAGCCCCCCCCCATCTCAAGAAGCAAGGACCACTGTGATCACAATGACAGAATAGCAACAGTAAGGATGACAATATGGCGAGGTCAATTGACATCAAACTGGATTTTCCAGTCCTGATATTTAGAAAAAGAAATGAAAAAGCACCCCCCCATCTCAAGAAGCAAGGACCACTGTGATCACAATGACTTACTAGCACCAGTAAGGATGACAATATGATGACTTCAATTGACATCAAACTATATTTTCCAGCCCTGATATTTAGACAAAGAAATGAAAAAGCCCCCCTCCCCCATCTAAGGAAGCAAGGACCACTGTGATCACAATGACTGTGAGCAAGGACACTTCTGTTATTGACATATGAGACTCTGTCAAGTAACTCCTCAAACATCTTGATGTCAAAAACAGACGTCGGCCATGTTTTGGAAGATGACGTCATACCATGTAAAATCCGAGAAGGACATCCTCATGTCACCGACGGGTCGGGTACTTGTGAAATTTACGCACCTCAGCGAAATAAAGGGCGTATGACGTAACATACAATTCTGTGACGTCGTACGATGTAAATGGCGGCCTCCATGGACCAGTGCGGTTTTTATGGCGGGAATTGCCAGCCAAACGTAAATGGGCCCACAGAAGTCATATACGACCTGATATCTGCTCAGACGATTCTGGGTCGTTTTAAATGCTCGCTGTGACTACAGAAATGAAAAGCAGTGTGGCTCTAATCTACTTACTCTTTAAGTCCATCAGATACTTACTTGTGACTGTATTATTAGAAGCGGTAAGTGCCGTGAGAGTATTGACATCCCACAAGAATATGGCGCGGTCGAGGCCGGCCGACGCCACCTGCTCTTTATCCTTGGCGTAGGCTAATGCTTTCACATAGTCCTTGTGTGTGCGGAGTGTGGACATGCAGAAGCCCTTGTGGGCATTCCATACCTTCACTGTGGTATCACTGGAGGCCGAGATCACTGAAATCAAACAAACTCACATTCGTGATAGGGCAATTTTACAGACAAATTGGGACTAGTATTATGTTCACTATCATTAATTATAAATTCTTGCACTTAAATGGCTTTAATCATCATGTTGAAGTTAAAGTGAAGTACTGTATAGAGCCCCTAGCTTTTCGGATTCTCCAAAATGGAAATGAGGCCTGGGTCCACGACTGGTCAGAGAGTTACATGTAGATGTACAGTCATGACAGTAGATGCTTTCTAGAAGGTGTAAAGAAGGGCAACAAAGGGGAGTGGGGCCAAACGTGGCATGTCCTACCTAACAAAAGACTAACGTTTCTAAATTTGCCAACACTAACTATAGATTAATAGAAGAGAGAGCGGTGATTGTATTGAACTGTTCAAGTGTGTCAAAGGTATGTAAGACTAGTCTGTAGTGATAAGCTAGAAAGAGGACACCATTACAAACTTGACAAATTGCGCTTCGATACAATCATCACGTGACCCCCCCCACGTATTGGGTCAGCCGGTATCCCTTTTGTATCACCGACGATAAAGGGAAACAAACCAAGTAGGAACACAGCCACAGGAGGACAAAGCATGTTTCAGTTTGGCGTGCAAGAATGTCGCAGGGAAAATGGATGAACAGGCTTCACGCATCATGTCACTGACTGCCATAAGAATATTAGAACCTCCCTTAGCGGCACCTCTCTACTAAGGACACTAGTTTTAGTCCCAAATTGGTTGTTTCCATTTAATTTGACCTCTCTAATCAGGACACCTCTTTATTAAGGACAGCACTTGTCAGTCCCGAGGGTGTCCTTAAAAGAGAGGTTCTACTGTAGGTACTATTATACTACTACATTTTCCTAATCAAATGTTCAAAATTGCTTTTTACTTGTTAAGTAATCCTTTTTCCACCCTCAAGTTTGAAACATGGAGAAGTCCAACAAGATACTCACAAGTTCTCCCTCCACAACACAGCACGACATCATTCACCCAGTCTGTGTGGTGCTCCATTGACTGGAAATATGGATCCTTGGTATTTTTGGTGTTCCATATTCTGATGATGGAGTCGCGACCGGCAGAATAAAGTCTATTGAGTGACTGGTCAAACTGAAGGGCGTTCACCCCTGACCTGTGACATCGTTCCACTTCATCACGGATCACAAATGACACCTGCAGATAAACAAAACAATAACAAGAGTGTACACTGTAATGTTATTTTGTCAATAATTTCTCACTCTCGGGACATTTCTTTTTAAATCGGTGAAACGGGTCACACTAAACAGCATCCACCAGGTTTAAAAGCTGTGCGTTTTTCCATGGTAGTCATGAAACAATCACCATTGCAGAGGGGTATTGAGCAGGTTTTGCTTCTATCGGCAGAAAACATGCGGTTTTTCCCACCATTTTCACTTGATGACGTCACGACATGCATCATTGCATGCGTAGAACGAGCAGACGATCGTCTGCATGGAAGCCAAACACATCAAACAATTTCCTGATGCAGTACCGAGATGACATCTGGTGTTATGACGGAGAACTAACCATTTCATTCTGGAACGAGTTTGGCAGGAAACGGGTGGGAAGTTGTGGTCGTTCAAGAACGAGTTTGGCAGACAAAGAGTTAATCAGACTTTTTTGGCCGACAGTTTGGCCATCTGATGCTCTATGCTGATAGTAGCATGCAGCATCCTTGATGCTGGCGGCTCATGTGGTCACATGACCATGGGCGTGCACTTCAATCGATCAATCGGGAATAGTGGTCAATTAGTCAAAAAGTCTTTCGGAAAGCGGTTCAGCCAATCAATCGTAGGCCTAGTTCGACTGATTTAGAGATTACGGCCAATCAAAGTGATTTGCTCCAACTGGTCACTTATGTCAGTGCTGGGGGGGGGGGGGGGGGGGGGGGGGAGTTGTCAGTCGATAGGAGGGGGGGGGGGCATTTAGCTCTGTAATTAAAATTTCAAGTGTCTGTGACTTGAGTCGAGATTTCCGAGCTCGGAGTGCCATCTGCATCATCATGCATTATTTTGATTTTCGGAGTGTCATTTTGATTTGCCTTATCTCGACCAAAAACCGATATTGACGGTATTTTTCGCAGTGGCTGTTGTACTAGTGTGATCTTAACTATCACATCTTGCTTTCTAGATAAAAAATTATCAAATTTGTACCAATTACCTGGACTTTTTTCCTCGATGTCCCACTGGATTGCCTGTGATGGCTGGCCATTTCTGCAAGCACCGCGAAAAACGTCATCGGTTTTTGTGTTGCATTGCTGTAAATGACCAAGTAACCCATAAATTCTGATTGTGCAAAACATTAATATTTTCTGAGATATGCGTTATACTACATATTGAATAACCTTCGAACAATAATTAACTTTTAAGATGTGAAAAATGTTCTGAGTACACAATTTAATTCATGTAATTCAGATCCTGCCAAAAATAAACAAGGTCACATGGCACGGTCACATGACCTGATGATAAAAGTAAAAAAACATGCTGTTCTGTATGTAGCCGACCTGTCAAACGTTCTGGTTGACTGTGCACATTGTGCTGGACCGTGCAGGTGCTGAAGGGTATGGTAAATATGGTGTAAATCAGAGCAAATGGCTTTGTCTTTCGTTATTTGCCTTGTTTGCATGCTTGGCTTGGGTGCACACCCCCCCCCCCCGCCTTGCCCCTGCCATGCCCTGCCCCCTCCCCCTATACTTCTGAATTCCATGCCTTCGGCTTCGAATCTTTGTCGGGTTAACCTCTTGACTCCCGGGCCGTTCGAACCATTCTATACTGGCGCCTTTTTGGTAGTATGGTGCAGCCACGTACGTGCATCTGGCAAAACCACTATTCGCCATCTATACGACTTAGTTCAAGTTAGTGGGTATCAGACGAAATGCCTGCGTCACTATACACCAGCAGGGCCGAGCCAGATCATACCAAACAATGCACAGAAAGGTCTGTTATAGCGACCGCCCAAGCAGTCGGCGGTAAAAGCGTGCACTCCATCATGTCATCTTACCAGCTACATGTAGGTCTACTACATTTGAACAATCTCCTCCCCATTAATCTCCTGCCGGGAATAAATTTTTGCACATTACCACTTGTGACGTCACATCCGCTGACCACCTACTTGTTCATTATCTAACCGAGGTGCGGTCATAATATGTCTAAATATTATCAGTGCACTCCCCTAGCCTAGTATAAAGCATACAGCACCTTAAGGTTGGGGGGGGGGAAACCCCCGAACCAGTCCCCTCTGGCAAATTTTTGTTTTGATGAGTGGCTCTCCCTGTGTATCTCTGAGCAGTAAACTCGACTGCATCGCAATAGCTGTTGTAGAAATGGAAAATGTTCCCTGCATGGAAAAGGTGTCCAGACAATGGCTAAAATTTATAAAGACTAGTAAATGCTTTTGCTACAGTTTTCTACAGAGATGGCTAGTGTAAATGTACATGACGTTTAAAGTAAAAGCATTTACTAGTCTTTTATGAATATCAGACAATGCCAGACTATCAATATCATAGTCTGGCACTCTGGCATATTATGATACGTCGTATATCAGGGTTCTCTAAGAGGTGATTAGCTACCGTCACCAGCTTAGATAACGCACATAAAGAACCTTAAATTTGTTCTGCGGACATTCGTTTCTATACAGGATATTTCAGATTTCTACACCAACTCGGCATTGGGTTGGTAGGCCACATCCTTGTGTGTGGTCTTGGTACATAGGACCCCGAAGAAGGGTACCTGAACCATGCTAACAAAAACCCACAGCTGTACTTGAGAGCAGCTACCAATCTGATTCATAACAACAGCCCCCCCCCCCCTCAGCTAGCCAGTCTGGGGAGGCAAGAGATGGTAGGTAAGTGGTGTAGATAAACTGGTTTTTGAAGTGTGGTTGAAAGTGAGCATTGCAGTGCTCCAGCACCAGTACTAGTGGCTTCCTTGCACTGGTGGCTTCCTTGAGACAATTGCATAATTGTTGCACATAGGCAGCCAATTCAAGGGGTAAGAGTTGGGCTACTTCTACAAAATCTCAGTGACCATGGTAACTATATTCCGGTCATTGACCCCCACAGGTGAGCACATGGTCCATGGCCAATTCTCAACATTTCCACAGCCATTGTCTTACTTTGTATGGCAGAATATATTTGATCAGTAATTCCTTGATTATAAAGTTCATTGTCTTCACCCCCTTTCAATGTGTGACTTTTTAGAATTGGAAAGAACACACCATAAAACAAACTAGATTAAAAACTTTCAGACATCAATATGGACCCATGCAAGCACTCCATTTTGCACCAGTTTTCATTAATTGTTTTCCTGTGAGAGTGTTTGAGCACCTTGGAGGGCCTGCCGGGTAGGCCTGTATATGTCATGTGTCATACTATGTCACATGTGAGATTATACAATGTACTGTATTGTGTAAAACAAAGACAAGATTTATCTTTCAATTTAAAATCTGTGATATTACAATCACTTATTGAGTCACTAATGCAACTAAGTATTCTTTTTCTATGTCAGCTGTGCCACCTGACTAGGTCACATGCAATTCAAAAGCTAGGACTCGTGTTAATGATATTTAGGCTGACAAGTCAAATTGAAAACCATAATATATGTACTTGTCATACATGTTGTCATACATGTTGTCATAGCCATAGACAGTTTCGAAAAATGGAGCTATGATTGGTCAAAAGCTTCTCTTAGATGGGTTTGCATAGAACTTCGCTCGGCAGGAGAGAGGGAGTCTTGGGGGAGCAAACTGAGGAGAAAACACCTTTGTAAAGAAAAAGTAAGGCTCCAAAGGGGGCAATTTGACTTGGAGGCAGTTTTTTGGGGGCAATTGACTGGGGGGGGGGGGGAAATTGTCGTAGAACCCACCCACACAAGTCGGCAGTGTTAGGCTCCCCCCTCTCCATCTCAGGGACTGTATAAGTGACTGTTCACCAGGAAGCCATTTTAGGAAGGAATTACCAACACTACCTACACTACCAAGTACCAGCTTAGTCTTGCAGTTTATTATATTACTCCAAAATGTTATTATTGATAAGTTTTTATGCTGACAAGGGTGATCAGTGGCTGAGTGGTTAGAGCACCTGACTTCTAACCATGAGGTCTTATTCTTATGTTCGAAACTCGGACGGATCAGCACTGTTTCATTTTTGAGTCCTTAATTGAGAGGTTGTCCTTTTTGAGTCCTTAATTAAGAGGTTGTCCTTAGTAGAGAGGTGTCCGCTAAGGGAGGTTCCATTGTACATGTACTTGGTGGCTTGTTCGAGGTGTGTTATACATGGTACATGTAGGTTTTTGGCCCGCTTGATCTCATTTCCCCTACCTCTCTCCTCACCTGATGTTTACTCGTGAACGTGACCTGAATGTTTCTTTTTGTTAGTTTCAGGATAAAGTGAAGAAGCGTGTCAAACGGATAACTTATGGAAAATCTGCAACGACCAAGATCTAAGTTACGTCTGCTGAGGATGGTGATATACTCATATTATGTCAAGACTAAAATGACTAAATAGTAAAAGAATAATTTTCTGTGTGGTGTTTAGTTTGAATCTTCAAATTGAGTCAAAATGCCTTGGGAAAATGAAGAACGTCAGAGTACAACTCCTGGGATTCCTGATGATTGCATGAATGAAGCATTCTCAGATTCCCACACTACTGAGTTGTCATTCCATTCTGTGTCAAACGTGGTTGATTCTACGTCGATTCTGCCAGGAGATGTCTCCGACTCGGAAAATTACATTCGGACGCGTAGTTATTCGGCGAATAATAGTCCTGAGAAAGAACGAAAACATTACGCGAGGAGGCCACTGACACCGCAAGTAACAAAAACGCCGAGAGAAAAAAGATCATATGCCAATGGGCCGGGGAAATTTAGTCAGCGTTGTATAAATCATTATAATCGTACCGACTTTAAACGTGGCGGTGAGAATACTGAGGGAGGAACGCACGCTGCAAATCTTGAGGATGAGGATGCATCAGATATCAAACCAGAGCCACAACAACTGCCACATTTCTCATTTAGAAATTTTGAACGAAAGAAAAAGATATTGGCTGCCAGTTTAGCTTTAACAAACTTTGCGGCAATGTTCTGTCTGTCCGTGATGGCGCCATTCTTCCCCCAGCTGGCGAGGACCGTGGGAGTGAGTGGTACCATCTCTGGTTGGATTTTCGGTGTGTTTGCCCTCGTCCAGTTCCTGACATCGCCATTATTTGGGAAGCTGGTAAGTCCTCTTCACGAATTTTTGAAACCTTTTTTTGACATTCTTCATCATCATAATTGGTTTGGCTATAGTCCTCTGCAGATTGTTTTTGAATCTTGTCGTGTACTGAGGGCAAGTATTAAAGTGCATGCACCAGAAGACACCTTCAGATATTATGACAGACCCAGGGGTTATTTACCAGACTTCTAAAATTTGGGTCATGTACAGAAAGCAGAACTTTGGCTTGATTTCTTTAGCGTCCTTCTGCGTTCGGTATACGACTCGGAAGTCGGGGAAATAACCTCTCCGACCAGATATATCTGTAGGAGCCCTCTGCCCATGAAGTCGGTTTCTATCATTTGTGCCAGCCTGGCAATATGTCCTGGTTACTCTTCCGCTGTATTGGTGATCTCATTTTTCAGGTGCCTAGGGTTGGTGCTTGGCTCCTCTATCAGGCGGGGCTGTTCTTGGCTGCGGGATGCACAGTGCTTTTTGGGTGAGCTTTGTCTGTTGTCACTGGGCTGTTTCATATTTTGAATGGTTTTTCTGACTCTTGCTGACCCTGGCACTCTTCAAAAGAAATTATTCCCTCCAGGAATTTCCTTTTTGGCTCACCGTAACACTGCACTGGAGTGTCAGTCGTCCGTCGTCCTATCCTGTTTCAAAAACAGTGGCACGTTTCTTAACCGCTACAGCTATGAACTTGAAACTTTGTACACAGAACCTCCTAGGTCAGATGACCTGTGACAATGAATTTCCGTCCGATCTGATTCTTAACTCGGCCACCAGGGGGCCAGAAGTGGAAACCTAAAAAGTGTAACTGTAATATCTCTCTTTAATTTATGAGTGATTCGTTTTCGATAACATTTTTATGGTAGGTTCTCCTAGCAAGGATACATCACATATCATACGGGTTTTTGATTTGACTTAATTTTCAAGGTCGCAGAGGTCAAATGGCGTAAATTGATTGGCCGTTTGAGTGTAACTGTGGCACGTTTCTTTAACTGCTAAAGCTATACAATTGAAATTTGGTACACAGGACTCCCTACATCATATAACCGCTGACACCAAATTTCGGTCTGATCTGATTCTCAACTTGGCCACCAGGGGGCCAAAACTAAAAAAGGTACAAAGTGCAATATTTCGCTTACTAGTAGTGACTTGTTTTTGGTGATATTTTTATGGTAGGTACTCCCAGCAACGATACATCACATGTCATACCGACTTTGGTTTGACCTATAAACGATACATCACATGTCATGTATACTATACATGTAGCATGTTCTCTAACCTGGATGAATTCCTAACCACCAAATATCTATACGGTGAGCACATTGGCCCTGATTCTGCAGTTGAATGCCTTCCATTCTTTTACATGTGTTGTCAGTGGGGGTGTGTTCGTCAGTTGATTAGGGGGGCTATGAGGGGTTATGGAACTCTAAATAAATTGCATGTGCCTGTGAATGCATCAGAAAATTGTGTGAGGGATGCTGATCATGCACCACATGAATGCATTACATGTGTATCCGCCAAACAAGTTTCTGGTCAGTGTCGTTGGTGCCTTCTCTGAATTCTATCTTTCTTCCAGCTTTGTAAGTTACATCCCAAGAGATGATGGTGGAACGGTATTCGTTGTGTTCTGTTTCATGCTGAGGATCTTCATGGCACTTGGCTGTACAGCCTTGGCAACGGCGTCATTCGCTATCACTGGTCATGAGTTTGCTGATTATGCCTCGATAATGTTCGTAAGTTGACGTTTTTGATTCATTTCGTGTACTGTATATCGGTGTTTTGCTCACCTCTCTGGGAAGTGATATTGTGGCGTTGTTGTTGTCTTCATTGTCGTCTGTTAGCGGAGCATGTTTTGTAACCACATGAGCAAGATGACTACAACTTGGCATGATGGCGACATTGGGCAATATGCCCAGAAATATTTTCTTCTCTACTTTTGAAGGTCACAGAGATGTCCAACTCTAAAGTTTCAGCGAAGGTGGCACGTTTTGTCATTATTTGTCCTTGAGCCAAATTTGTTGTGCAGACACCTATTGGGCATCTCTACACGTGGACAAAAAATTAGGTCAAAATTAGGTCAATGTGACCTCATTATTTGTCCTTGAGCCAAATTTGTTGTGCAGACACCTATTGGGCATCTCTACACGTGGACAAAAAATTAGGTCAAAAGTAGTCAATGTGACCTACTTTGCAGGTGTAAGTAGGTCAGGTCGTAAACCCAATGGCGGTCATATATCAAGAAACAGTCACTGTGTGATCTTCAGTGAATTAGCTAGAGTGACAAGATTTTTATGGTGGGTGTATTTGATAAGGGTAATTAATAAGATGTCAAGCACATGAAGATGGGTCAGAAGAGGAATATCTTGAGGGGATGAGGTTGGGGCATCCTCAAATATTGAGATGGTAAAAGAGGCATTCAAATCTCACCTGCATACCAGCTGTGATGTTTCTGTCATAATTCAAATAGAGGGCTTTCCATAGGTAAACACTTTTCCATGCAATTCTCATGGCACTGCCATTCCATTTCAGGGCATTCTTGAGACATTCGCTGGTGTCGGCTTGATGGTTGGTCCAGCGATTGGAGGATTCTTATATGCTGTGAGTATGTGTGAAGTGGCGGATGTACCTAAGTGTCAAAAATTTTCTAGAAAATGGTTCTAGCCAGTTACTATGGTGTCACTGAATAACATCTATTCAACCTTTTCACCCAAGTTTTGGATTTTATACAATAGCGCAGTGTACGTTGTCGTCCGTTGTCATCTGTATCGTGTTTCAAAAACAGTGGCACGTTTCTTAACCGTTAGAGCTATCAACTTGAAAGTTTGTACACATGATTGCCTACGTCATATAATTTCCAACACCAAATTTCAGTCTGATCTGATTTTCGACTTGGCCACCAGGGGGCCAAAACCAAAAAAGGTAAAAGTGCAATATCTCGCTTATTAGTGACTTGTTTTTGATGATATTTTGATGGTAGGTACTCCAAGCAAGGATACATAACATGTCATACTTATTTTGATTTGACCTATATATACTATGTTCCTGTAGTATGTTTCTTAACCAGGATGAATTCGTGACCACCAAATATCTATACCATGAGCACAGTGGCCCCTGGCCTTTTCATTTTTAAACAGCATCAATGGCAAGAGGTTGAGTATGATGTTTATATGTTATAATATGTGATAAAGAGTTTTATTATGCATCACGGACATGAGGTCTTGGGTCCAGTTTTTAAGCTGCCACCACTGTTTAATCAGAATTTGATTTTTCACCACCTGTTTCCCACTGACATTCTCAAAGCTATGCCTTGAGCACTGAGTGGTCATCATTATCATGTCATACGACCATGCGGCCTTTGAGGGGATCCTGTAGACATGGCACAACATGGTTCTGACCCAGCAAGGTCCTGTGCAACTCAGAGTTCAGTGAAATGACCCTAATTGTGGGTGTCAAATCTGTCAGGTTTTTTGTTTGAATGTTTGGGAGAGTAATTTTTCTTTCCTTTCAGGCCTGGGGATTCCCACTTCCATTCATTGTGATTGGTGTTGTCATGTTCCTAATTTTGATTCTCAATTGGATCCTTTTACCCGGCGGAATTGAAGGTAAACAAACCTTTTGCTTCTACATGTACCTTGTCTTCTTCTTTTAATACTTTTGGCCATAACAATCAACATTATCAACAAGCACGCCCACAGGTGGAAGCTAAATGAAATGTACAACACTTGGTATGAAGTAATGGCCCGCATGTCCCAGACACCAGGCTACACCAACAAAGGATCCCATTTACAGGCTGATGGCATAATTCTATCACACCAACCAGTGTTCAAGTTCATTAACCTTCCACCTGGGTACGAACTTGTGCAGGTAAGTACTGTTCATTGCTCTGGTCAAATCCAAGCATTGGAGCGAAGTTCACATCAAAACCCTTGTGACCAGGTAGAAGTTGTAGTGTCTCACCCTGCCAAACTTTGGGTGTGATGGGATGTTGTTCTATGGAGATGAAAAGGCGAAAAAAGATGCATTGACATCGCCTTGCTCTGTTGTGGAGTGCCTGGAAGACTTCTGAAATCATGGCGATGATGTTGCACACTGCTGAACCACACCTTTGCAATTAGGTAAAAGACATCATCCTCCTGATGGTCTTTGGCAAAGGAAACCCAAACAAATCCAAAAACCATCAGGAAGGTGTAGTCTGATACCTCAAAAATCCCACTCTGTGTAGTTTCCCCTCAGTTATGAGCAGTTGAGTCTTAGATATTGCCAGTTGAAGTTTTTTTCTCTTGCGGTTTCAGATGCTGGTTTAGATGTTAAAAGTACACCCGTGATAAAACTTCTTCGTATTCCTTCCATCCTACTAGTGTGTCTCTCGCTTGTTGTCAGCGCAAGTATCTGGGCCATATTGGATCCAATTTTAGAACCGCATTTACAAGAGGTAAATCTCTATGCGCCAGTTTCTAGTTTTATTCATCTGTTGGTAAAAAAAGACTCTCATGATGAATCGCTGCAGCATACCAATTGTACGATCTTTGAAACGATGGGGGTTTAGGTGCCCTCCCCCAGAATAATTTGCAAATTTAAGTGTCAAAGATTTCCGAGCATCAGAAGTAGTTGAATGGGGTATTTGTAGCCAAGGTTTAATTGTAGCTTCTGACTATGATATTGATTGATGCATCAAACAATGCAGGGGCTACAAATAAACCGGGTACACAAATACCCCATTCTACCCTAAATGTTTGCGAGAGGTGCCCTGAAAAGTGGGTGCTCTCCAATGAAAAGGGGTGCGCACCTCATGCACCATTTTTAAGCTATGACCTCTTATTTGCCCTATGCTAGCTGCATCGTATAGATAGCATGGCACAGTTAACATTGATGTGTGCTACAGTCCAAATTACAATTAACATCCCTTAATTCACATCATTGGCGTGTCACTGCCAGGTCGAACGTAATGAGGCAAATGTAGAGAGATACACTCGTCATTGGTGCGTAATTTGCCCATACGTTGCGCGTAACTGACACGAAGCAGGAGGGATGTCAATTGTGATTTGGACTGTATGTACCATGTTGTTTCTCATTTATGAAAGCATTTTGAGGTTGAATTTTGTTCTCTTACAGTTTCAGCTCGGCTCCGAGTTGCTTGGTCTGCTGTTTCTGCTGATGTCAGCAAGTTATGCCATATCATCACCTTTGTGGGGTTGGTTGTCCGAGAAAACGGTACTGTTAATCAAGTCTGTCAGGTCATTCTGAGTAAATACAATTCTTGCAAGGTTAGGCAAACATTCACTTTAATGTAATCAGATATTGACAACCAGTTGAGCTCCTCTCCTGCCTTGGATATTTTATGAGTAGTTGGCGACACTCTCATATCAAAGGTGGTCTCTCAATTCGAATCTTCCGCTTATCTAAAGACCCATGCTGCTACCCAGTTAATTCCCAACCACCAGGGTAGACAAAACCACTGTTCCCTCAGATTTGTTTGTGTTTCATGGTTGTCACCTTAATGAAACCATTCCATGGTTGTGTTATTTATGTGTTAAGAAGAAAGAGAAACACAAACTTGGCAGGCAGGCTCTTAGTGGAAAGAACCACCAGGTGAATCATAAACCAATTGCAAGAGTTGTGAGCACTGATCTCTAGTCACAGTAGCTAGAAAAATAAGATATCAGAACACAAAGATTTTTAGTTTCATTGATTGTAATTATTATCATTATTGTTTTCGGCTTTGAGGTCCATTTTAATAGTATGAATTATGTTTTCAGCCCGACAGTAAAATTGTGGTCGTGATTGGTTTCATAGGATCTGGCTTCAGTCTGTTCCTACTGGCCCCGTCACCACTCCTTGGTTTTGCCGAAGGAGAGAAGTAAGTTTCTTCTACACTCAACGAGCAATTATCATCACGTATCATGTGTTGTCCATCAGTCTGTCAATCGGTTAGCAGGCCATATTTCATACATATAATCACAGACCAAATCACAATTGACATCCTGTCAATGACGCGCTACCCAGAACATCGGTCAAACTATAACTATAAAAAACTTTATTTCAGTGCAGCACAATGCACATCATCAGTTTATTCTTCCTGCACCACCTGGAATGTTTGAATTTTATACCTGGCATAACTTGAAGATGGGTAGTTGGATATTTATGCAGTTTTCACTGCTGTGTTTGTTATCTTTATTCTTAATGCCCTATTATTTATTCCCAAAGTTAAAAAGTGTTGCAGGTGACCTTTAATGTGACTTGAGTTGCTTTTAAACCTGTTTCACCAACAACTTGACTTCCTGTATAATTTCAGCATTCTCTGGTTAAATATTGTGGCTCTCTTGTTTCTTGGTGTCACTATCAGTATGGCCGTCATTCCAACATTTGAAAGTGTCCTCGATTCTGCAGAGTAAGTACAACATCAAGCTAAAATTCATGTTGACCACCTCCCAACAAGGCTATGACATTCCTACGCCCTTGGCTTTCTCCACCAACTAGTATACAGTGGAACCTCCCTTAGCGAACACCTCTCTAATAAGGACAACCTCTCTATCAAGGACACTTGTTTTGGTCCCAAATTGGTTGTTTCCATTCAGTTTGACTTCTCTAATCAGGACACCTCTCTATTAAGGACAGCACTTGTCAGTCCCATGGGTGACCTTAATAGAAAGGTTCTACTGTAGTTGCTAATTCTACCACACCTTGTTTACAATGTTTCATTCTCTTCTCCGTCTGCCGGTCTGTCTTGACTTCTGTCCGTTTGCCCGTCCAACTAAGACTTTCTTTTCATATGTGGTAAATGTTTGACATATCTGTAGGCGTTCTTCGGTTCAGCACCCAAGGTGTTAACTCAGCGGAGCTGGATGACATTTATATGGTAGAGTGTATCTGTGTACTGAGGATACATCATATATCATACAAGTTTTTGGTTTGACCTCATTTTCAAGGTCACAGGTATCGTAGTGGAATATTCTGCAGTATGCCTTGTATGAGAGTATTTTTGGCTCAACAATACAACAAATGTGAGGCAAAAATACCAATTCAGAACACTAAAAGTGTCAACCAGTGAATTGATGCTAGTCTGTTTCGAAACCCAACATTATAGCACTGTCCTGAAATCTGGTTTTAGTTAGAACACTGCTTCACTCGAACAAGTTTGGCAGATATTGATTGAAATTTGCAGTCATTAGAATGCGTTTGGCAGGCAAAGAGTTAAAATATGGAATGACCTCATGATTTTTGAATTTTATAAGTGGTGATCTACATTTATTTCCAACAGATTGGCTGGTCTTGAGGATAATATGGGTACATATGCCACAGTCGCAGGACTTTGGGGTTCAATGTATGCCTTGGGGTAAGTCACTTTCTTGTAAACTCTGAATCATGCTTACTGGTGTTTCATCAGGTTTGCTGTTTGAATACGCCGATTTTAACTTGAATCCACCCAGCATCCAGTATGTAATATAAGTCGTACTTCCACCTATCAAATCCCCGTGTCTTTTGCGCTTACACCTATGAATTGCCGTGTCTAAATAGACCCGTGTGTCAAATCCCCGTGTCTTTTAGCCCCGTCGAGCTCGATGGGGCTAATCGGAGGCTAATTTAGACCCGTGTTCAACACGGGTTTTTAGCTCACCTCTTAGCAGAGGTGAGCTTATCCCATACCGTGGCGTCCGTCGTCCGTCGTCGTCGTCGTCGTCGTCGTCCGTCGTCCGTTAGCAGGGCACGTTTCGTAACTGTTAGCGCTATTGAGTTGAAACTTGGTACACATGTACCCTTATGTAATGACACCTTGGAGACCAAGTTTCGGTCCGATTCGTTTCATGGTTTGGCCACCAGGGTGCCAAACGTTAAAAGTGAAAATATGCAATATCTCCCTTAATAGTAGTCGGGAAATTTTGAAAAAAATATGGTAGGTACTTCTAGCAAAGGTGCATCATATATCCTCCGGGTTTTTGATTTGACCTCCTTTTCAAGGTCACAGAGGTCAAATGGTGTAAATTGGCCGTTAGGATGTAACGATGGCACGTTTCTAAACTGCAATGACTATTGATACCAAATTTGATACACATTTACCCCTTAGTCAGGTGATCTCAGGGACCGAAGTTTGGTCCAATATGATTCACCACTTGACCACCAGGGGGCAAAATCCAAAAACCTTAAAAATGTGATTATTCCTTAACTTCTTGCCCGATTGCTACCAATTTGATATCATGGGTACATCTAACCACCATACAGTATATGTCACACAGGTTTTTAATTTGACCTTCTTGTCAAGGTCACAGAGGTCAAATGGCGTAAATTCGCCGTCAGGCCGTAACTATGGCATGTTCTTAACTGCAATGACTATTGATCACAAATTAAGTACACATGTACCCCTTGGTCAGGTGATCTCAGGTACCGAAGTTTGGTGCGATCTGATTTGCCGTTTGGCCTCCAGGGAGGGGGCCAAATCCTAAATTCTTCAAAATGCCATTATTCCTAGTAATGACTTGCCCGATTGGCACCAATTTTATATCATAGGTACAACTAATTCTAACAACCATTCAATGTGTCACCTGGGTCTTCTTTGATTTGACCTACTTTTCAAGGTCACAGAGGTCGAATGTACTGTAAATTGGCCATTTTGGGGAAATTGTAATTGCTTGGACCTACATCAAACCTAACACTACATGACACAATACCATGCTCTTTATCCATCTTTCCTCCACATGAGGTGAGCACAATGGCCCTGGCCATTTCATTTGATAGGTGGAATCTGAATAGACACGGCAATTGCAAGTTCTAAGATCCGGCGACAGATGGCGCGGTGTAGTTGCCTCGGTATTGTGCCCCCTCCAACGGGAAAGAAACACAGGAGAGCTCCCTACCTACAGCGCACCTGGTGCATAGGTTTAAGTGCGCCGCCGGTTTTTTGCCATACGGTGAAGACACGGGTCTTGAAAAAACACGGGGTTTTATGATAGGTGGAACTACGACTATAAACAGAAACTTTACTGAAGAATGCCATGTAATTTCACTCCTTTGAGTTGTTTTTCATCAACAAATATTCTAGCTTGAATGATTGGGCTCATTTTTATCGGTCGCATGTACACTGGTCTGCAAATATGTTAGGAGAAAAGCTATTTTTGCTCAGTGAGCTTGATATTGTTGTCGTATCCGTTATCACAGTACATTTTGTAACCATGGGCTATCGACTTGAAACTTTGCACACAGGTAACACCAGAAAATGACTTATTCCAGGACGAATTTCGGTCTGATCAGTTCTTGGTCTGACCAACAGCGGCCAAAATGTTTCTAAAAAACACAAAAAATGCTTTAGCTCATTCACGAATGGCTAGAATATCGCAAACTTTTTATGGAACATATATATGGCCATGTATGTCATCCTGACGTATCCAATGATTTTCAACATACTCCCCCTCTCGATATTTCAAACGTAAAGACCTGATCTGCAAATGATGTATGTTGGCCAGACCAAGAATTGGATCAGACTGAAATTTGTTGGATATTTTCTAGTGTTTCAGACGTACAAAGCCCCAGTGGTCACGAAACATTCCATGATAACAGGCAACGGTATATATGCTGGTTGAGCAAAAATTGCTACTATCCTGATATGTTGCAGACCACTGTAGATTTGATTCGGCTGAATAGCAGGTGGTTGTAATTAACTGGTTAGGGTAAAACTTTTGATAATTGAGTTACTAAAATTTTTGGATTTTTGGCTTCACTTTCCATAGCCTTGTGCTGCACCTACTTTGAGTTTGACTTTTGGCACTTTGGCACATTCAAGGCGGGATCCTAATCTGCTTGAGGGCAAATGGTTATTAAGCAGAGAGGGTTTGAAAGTTCTGGTAGCAACAGGCTAACAAGGAAAAGTAGGAGGCTACCAAGCATTTAGGAGCCGATTTGGGCATTTCAAGGGCCAGAAAACTCTTCAGGAAGGATCATAAATATATACCCCTTTTTTCGGTTGAGGCTTTTCTGGGGGAAAAAAACTAAAAAAATTTAATGACCCCCTGACCCCCTCCCCCAAATGAAGCTTTCGTTTCAAATGGCTTCACTTCAATTTTGCTACAGCCCCTTAGCACTGGTTAGTGGTGAAGTCTCATAGCAAATTTTTCTATTTCAGTGACTTTGTTGGGCCAGTTCTTGGAGGATTATTAGAAGATGCTATTGGTTTCCAGTGGTCAATAACGTACATGGGGATAGGCAGCCTAGCAACGGGCATTATAATACTTGTACTGTATTTGTACGAGTTGAAATTTGGACGAATTGGTGCATTAAAAGTAGGAGATAATGCAAGTGGTAGTGATTCATTGGAGAACCGTCTATCGGATGATTCAGATGGTATGAAAGCACCTCTTCTAGTTGATGAGAGGGCAAATGGGAATGTTGTCGAAGTGTAATGGTCTCCAATGACGACGACTGTGATCTGCTGTGCTGTAAGATAGTGGTGCTGAAAGACGTAAAGGAGCGAGTTCAGTTGTCCTGATTGATTCTAAAACACCTGGATTACAATGAACCACAGTTTACAGTGTATAATGTACTACATGTATCCACCGTTTTGACTGCAGCAGTTGGGCAACCACAACCTCTTGGGTTGGTCCAAAATATGGGAACTGTCAAAATTGCATTTCATTGTTCAGTTCGAAGTGTTTTAGAATAGCAATTGATACCTTACTGTTGGTATTGTTTGTCTCTCCAAACAGCACCTAGATGGAGCTGTCTTTTAGCCCAAAACCTTGGCTGGCAGCCCGGTTTTGGCCTTGAATGTTAGCTCAACACTCACAGTATCTGATGAGACAACCAATACTGACAGTAAGGTATTAATTCCTTAACCCTTTAAGGACTAGGCCTAAAGGTATTTTGATGATCACTCCGGTCCGACAATGTTGTGATAAATAAAAAATGTACAGCATAGAATCTGGGGAATCCCCTCCGTGTGTTTCTAAAACACCGACTAGGCCATTTGATGCAGCCGGAACGAAATTCTAACGTGTACTCTATAGCTCGCACAGATGCGAGATCTGGCCATAACAACGGAAATTGGTTGCTCACAGCAGTGCGAGAGCAGTCCTTAAAGGGTTAAACCTAAGTCATGATTATTATTTTAGATTATTTTTACTAGTATTCTGGTCACATCTGACACACCGGTAACGTTATTTGCTCATGTTTGCTACCAAAATGCAAGGATGGACAAGCAGCTTGATATGCATCCCTCTAGTCTGCTCTATAATCTGATGTCTACTCCAGCATGATGTTACAGAATGCATCAATGGAGGACATTTCATATCAGAAGAAAGCTCCGAGATTTTTTATATCATTATCAAGAGAATAATTATTTTCAAATAATAAGCCTATTCTAAACCACAGGCCATTGAATCAAGGGTCAGTAAGGGTCAATAAAAGATTGTAAAATGTCCATGGAGGGTTAGGGCAGAAAAAAGAGAAGAAATCGATAGGCCACTGAAAGGTAAGACACTTTTATCACTTCACAGGTATCCCCCCCCAGTACATCAGTGCACTACACCATGTACAGGGAGGCCAACTTGTGAAGTATTTTTGAGACCTCTTTGGATTTCGTGATCCCTCTTCTGCCTGAACCCTTTTGCAATGTGTTGACTCCTTACTGACTCTTGTTTAAGTGACCTGCTTGATCAAGCTAATTTCTCTTGTATGATTGCAGGTGATCAGGTTTGGTACATTCAAGTGCGTTTTATCGTTCGTTGACCTACTTGTAAATAAATAACAAACAAACAGA
This sequence comes from Lineus longissimus, assembly GCF_910592395.1. Classification (NCBI taxonomy): domain Eukaryota; kingdom Metazoa; phylum Nemertea; class Pilidiophora; order Heteronemertea; family Lineidae; genus Lineus; species Lineus longissimus. The sequence goes on from NC_088326.1 coordinate 8,949,143, forward strand.
TCAAATGCGAAAATCTTCGTTCGATGTGATCTCAGGTTACGCTAACTTGGAATACAGCCACCTTCCACTTTATTCGTGCTATTTAGCTCAAATTATAATCAAAATGTAATCGCCACTACAGCGCCCCTTTTATCCAGTCAGTGAACTACCGGTACGGCATTATGGGTTGGCAGCCTGTTGCAGTCATGCAAACCCCCCAGAAAGCCCACCACCAGGCGTAGAGGAGGCCGGTCCACTGCTTGCGAAGTGTGTGCAGTGGTAGCCCGGTGTGTATCGTCTCTCATCCGTGACGATCTAGCATGCAGGTTTGGATTGAGGATTATGACCATCATCAAGAAAGGGAAGATAACTCTTCTTTTCGTCTTCTAATTCTTGTATTGAATGCATATCAAGTGATGGTAAAACTGGAAAATACAAACAGTAACAGTCTAGGCACAACCAAGAGTCACACTCTTGTGAAGACAATGTAAGGTGCTGCCACCTACACTAAGCTCAATACACTAATACACCTGTACACAATAGACGGATCGGGCAGAAAATGCATGCTGCATACCGTCTGCAGACTGGGGGTTTTCTCATGAGTTAATAGAATCTAAGGTTTGGAATTAGGGGATCATATCAGTAGTTGCGTTGCGCCAACTTTTTTTCAAAGTTTGTTTTCTTATATTTGAATTACCTGTGAATCATCTTGCAGGAAGATTTTTTTTGGGTGTGCACGACAGATGACGTACTTATACGGAACATGTATATTGTATCGGCCTGTTGTGCCTCGTGCGCCTGGTTGATTGGCAGGCAAGGTTGGGTTCGTTTCAAAGGCAGCATTTCATGATAAAAAGTGCTGAATGACATGGGTAAATATAATTAGAGATAACAGAATGAAGAAACCCAGGGAACAGAAAACCATTGTATATCAAACACCCACCTTGACAGTTCTCCTCTGTCTCTTGATGTTAAGTGAAAATACCGGCCTCTTTGACATTCTAAACAGGTGTTGTTAGGCCAAATAAAAAATGTTTTCAGGCAAATGTTTATCACTACAGTCCTGGTCACAAGATACATCCTAGCTGATTAGCATCATGTAGGCCCTACGTGCTAAATCCGTGCGAGTCACACATACATGTAGCGTGCCAGTGGATGCACTTGGTTCACAGTTAAAGGAATTTAGGCCTACACCCCAACTCGTGGTGTATCGCAAAGCCTGTTTGCACAACGGCCTAGATAATCTTTGTTCTACCGTTTGGCATATACCTGAAATGGCCTCTTATTTTTTAGTGTGAAAATCACATGGCAACTGTTGAGATGGTTCCTTAATTCCAGACCTTAGATTCTATTGACTCATGCGAAAACCCCCAGTCTGCAGACGGTATGCAGCATGCATTTTCTGCCCGCCGGATGTACACAACGTACAACAAAAGACCTATTGTCGGACAAACTTCAAGACACGAGTTGTGCTCCTATGTGGACCACGGAAAAACATTAGAATAACTTTACATACTGTATATTGTGAACACTTCAGGCAGTCAATTTAGACAACGACTTCTTTTCAATCTGTCACTTCAAAGCCACAAATACAGAAAATTGACGGACATTACATCACGTGATTACAACTGCGGGAAAAGCACCGTCCCATCCTCAAATAATTGGCATTGCTGCCCTTTGCAGACAAAACCCTACAGAGATAGGCTTATCCTATCATATACAATACATTAAGCACAACAAAACCTACATCACTGTGCTCCTCTTCCGCTCTGATTATCAATCGGGAGCTTATATTGCTGTCCTTTACAGAACCCCCCCCCCTAAACCCCCCTTGATGGGACCCTAGTCCTTCCGACACGTCTCTAGTTATCAGGTTATGCAAACATACTGTGGGACACTAAGTCCTTCCGACAAAAAACTCCCTAATGAGACCTATGCTAGCGTCCCAGAGACCAATTACAAGGGAGCCGTGGCCAGGTTGTGACAAATCGTAGAAGACATTATATAGACACGACACTGTGATAACCCTGTCGGTATTTTATGTATCGATATAGCTCTAGTCGCTACATGTCAAAATTTAAGTTTAAATTCCAGCTATGTGACTGGTTTTGTTGCAAAAAGTTTAACGTGAGATTTATATAGAATTGTATAATAATCGTGATAATGCACATATCATTCAACATGTATTAGAATTTTTTCAAAATTGATGATTTTCTACGATTTGGTCTAAAATAAAGTAAGAGCTTTACAATGCATTGATTATTTGTTGTTCATTATTGTAACAAGGTAATTGAGCCAATTATGAGGGTACCAGCAAAACTATGGCCCCATTACATGGCGCCAAAAATGGCTTGTCTTCCTCTCTTAAGGGGACAATATAGGCAGCAGCTAGGCAGGCAAGATAAAGTTACGTATCACAGTAAGTCGAAATGATTCATGCTTGTACGAGGAATATATATAGTGCTGAATCTGACATGACCCAGGGCCCTTACTGTGTATATTATAGACATCTGAAGATGGCCAAATTAGTCCCTCTGTTCCTGCCTATAGTCCCCCTTTCAGAAAGCGACCAGGCTGCATGGATGCCCGTTTCAACTCGAAATTATATATGTAGCTACCCTAACAACGTCATTCTCTGAGATGCCTGTTGTGTCATCACATCATGGTATTATTGCATCCCTTGTTCGTCGTGAGAAAACGAGTGTGACTAGATTCATGCATAGAAGGATGTAAGGGTTGGCCTTGTTGCAAACCTGGGGCGACTTATATTACGCATTGTGATCAGCAGTGGTCACCCATAAATGAGGTCGCAACAATCGCACTTCTATCTCTATTTCCTAACGGATGACGTCATAACAACCAGGGACACTTGTATGTTCCATTCTGATCAGATAATGTAGCCCTTACTCAGGGTCCAAATACACGTACTGGGAATTGTCGCTGCAAGAAAGGAAAGGAGAAACTTATAATTTTGTGACAGAGGTTCCCGAAACTCGGGTTTATTTCCCCAACAAAATGGCTACTGCCTACATCTAGATTAGGCAAGAATAACGTAATAACAAACACAGTTTTCCACAACAAGGCATCAGTGGAGTCGGAGCCGCCCAGAGACATGGAAAAGACCATGGAAATCTAAGGCACAACCAGCAGAAGCCAAACCCCGGAGACTACAAAGTCTGGATTCCCAACCGCCCCTTCTTGTGACATCAATACCCTTGACCCCCAAGTCCAATCCATAGAGGTGACTCCACCTTACACAAGTTGTAGACAAAGACATGTTAATATACAAACATGAAAATAATGGGTTAATCCCACCAACCAGGCCGAAGGAAATTATTCCTAAACTGGCCACACCTTTAAGGAGAAATGGAATGAACAGCATTTTGGTCACAGCCCAACCTAACTCACAGGGTGAAACCATAAAATAAAGGGCGCACCTTAATCGCCCAGCAACTTGGAAACAGAGTATAATCTCACACTAGACTATCTGTAGCACAGAAAGGGTTAATCATTACTGGACTCACAAACAGTGACCTCACAAGCTGTTTTTGTAATCAAGTAAGTCCAAAACCTTCACTACAAGTTATCACACAACCTTGAAACAACCTATAGAAATTTAGGTGATCTTGTCCTATACCTATACACAATGTACATTTGCACATGAACCAAAAGTTCCAAAGTTTACTCAACAGTTTACTCCAATTCAGTCTCTTTGTCTTGAAATCATACTCATTACATTTATCTACACAGCCAGGTCTAAACCATGAAAATAACTAGCAATAATATCTCTTATAGTCTGGACTCACAAGTCTTTAACTCTGGCTTAGTTACTTAGAAGGAATAACAAAAAGATATTGCAGCCAAATGTAGCAAACACAATCAGCGTCTCAAAATATTGTCACATCTCTGACCGTCAGCTGCTGCCACCTGGCGATTATCCGTTAAACTAAACAGCGCTCTGGCTGACCCATCTCTGTACCCTTTCTGACCCTTATTCATGGCTAAAATCACATGAATCTGACATACGAGTACGACACACAGCTCTGGGTGGCCAAATCAACTACCACAACCACTCCAGAGTGGGCGTTACTTAGATTAACCTGACTTTAATCGGCCGAAACTAAAGCGCGGGAATAAAACCCACGAAAAGTCTGGCCGGCAACCAACCGCGATTGTCACCGCCACTTAAACTCGGGTTTATTTCCCCAACAAAATGGCTACTGCACCGCGTCTTTCCCAGAACCCACAAGGCCACGCCCAGGTGCCTGTTGCTAAGAGACCGCGTGCGGCACAACTCAAATTTTAGGGTACCCCCTTTTAACCTCTCCGTCACACCGTCACACTCTCCCCCCGTTAAGAAAATGCCGTCCCAGACATTGACACCCAGGACCAGAGAAGACAAACCACACAACTTCCTGAAGACGGACTAAAGTAGGAGTCTAAGTATTATACCAGTAGTCAAAGAGTTGTCCAACCTCAAAGACAAACCGTAGAACCTCGTGATCAAGTGGCCATCCTGAACACATATTCGTCAACTAAAGACACGGCCTGACTCCAACATAGCACCCAAATGGGAACAACAGGAAGACAGAGATTGATAACTCAGGACCTGAATATCATCTATTTTCATCCTTGCACAAACCTAGACCAGGATGATCAGATAGAACACTAAAATGTCAAATACAAGAAAAAGCAATATCCTTGGAAAGTTGTGAATATAGCTCAACATCATAACGAACCAACGCACTACATGTACACTCTAAATCAGATTGTTAACAAGTCTGTCCTAACAATTCTGTCCAATTGGTCCTTGGGGCATTGTGGGAGGACATGCAGGATATACTGGATACCATTGTCCACACATCGTTTCAGCTGGCCAGGACCAGAACATCTGAGGTGGGTACTGCTGGATTGGCACATTCTGACCATGGAAGTTTGGAGATGTGGAAATTCCTGGAACCTGCTGAACTTGCCAGGCCTGCGCTGGATGATAGGAGGGGTTTCCCAATTGGTCATACGTCAGAATTGTCTTAGGCCGCAGTGTCCTTATTGGCCTGCCTCTTGCAGTGTCCACCGACGAGTCATCTGAACTTGGGGAGCTCCTGTCCGACTCGCGAGGCGGGCTGTCAGTTGATTCCTCTGGATCGGCAGTGGGAACAAAAGGCTCTGGTTGTGACTCTCCCATGCTAGTGTCAGACGGCCCAGGGTGTGACCCTCCTATGGCGGTGTCAGATGGCTCTGGCAGGGCAGCCCAACCTAAAACCTCTGTTGCATCACTGGAGTCGCTGTCTCCCATTGGATCAATGTTGCGGCCTCTATCCAGCTCTCTCCTTGTCCTTCGCCTCTTGTTCTTGGTCTCTTTTACAGCATCAGCCACTCCTTCGACAGGCAGTTCATCACACTGGAAAAGGAGGTTCCTGTGGAGAATCCTATGCCGCCCCCTACCACTCTCGGGTTGGACTTCATATACAGGCGAGTCATCAGTCATTCTTTTCACGACAACATGGATCCCATCTTCCCAGTAGGATCGGAGCTTTCCCGGGCCACCTCTCTCTGTTAAGTTACGGACCAGTACTCTGTCACCAGGCTTTAATCCGGAGCTCCTCAGACCCTTGTCATACTGCTTCTTGGCTTTGTCAGCCGCTTTGGATGCCTTTTGCTGTGCTGTCCGATATGCCTCCTGCATGCCCTCCAACCACCTGCCAGCTGTATCTTTCCCTTCAGAATACAAACCAAAAATCAAGTCAATTGGTAACCTAGGGGAACGATTGAACAATAGTTTAAAAGGAGAAAAGCCAGTGCTCTCATGTCGGATACAATTGTAAGCATGAACCAGTCGATTGACTTGAGCTTTCCAGTCCTGTTTTTGCTTTTTGTCTAATGTCCGAAGCATGTCGAGCAAAGTCCTATTCATTCTCTCACACTTACCATTGCCCTGCGGATGATAGGGGGTTGTCCTTGAATGTGTCACACCACACTTCTCCTGGAGTCTCTTGAACAGAGAGTTCTCGAATTCGCCGCCCTGGTCATGGTGGAGGCGGTCGACAAAACCAAAACGTGGCATGAACTCATTAAACACTTTGTCAGCGGCTGTCTTACCCGATTTGTTTCTGGTTGGATAAGCCTGAGCAAATCGCGTGAAATGGTCGATTATCACAAGCAAATACTCATATCCTCCCTTGGAGCGTTCTAAGTGCATAAAATCAATGGACACTATCTCAAAAGGATACGTGGCTTGTATTGGTTTCATCTCAGCTCGGCGGGGCCTGGCAGGCCTCTTGTCTTTCAAACATCGGCAGACTTTGGTGACATAGTGAGTGATGTCTTTTGCCATTCCTGGCCAGTGAAACCGGTCCTTCGCCAGGGAGATCACCCTCTCGGGACCTGGGTGTCCCATCTCTTCGTGCAGCTCTTTGAAAACCAACTCCTGGTGTTGTCTAGGCAGGCAAAGTTGCAGAACATTCGAACCATCGCTGAGACGACATGATCTCCTCAAGATGCCATTTTCATCAATTTTCAACCGCTCAAAGTCTCTCATCCATGTCCTCACTCGTGGAGTTTCCTTCTGCAGCTGTCTTTTGGTAGGCCTACTTACCTCGCGGCACATGTCTTTTACTCTCTTGAGCTCTGGGTCTTCATCCTGGGCTTCATTGATCTCAGCAGGGCTCCTCCTGCCAATTGAAGTATCATTCTGGCCGACGTCCTGAGCTGCTTCAAAAAATTGACAGTTGATCCCCATGAGGTTTGCTGTTTCTTGGCCTCCCATCATGGCCCTCACTTGTTCTTGATCAGCTTTTCGGGTACACCGTTGAATATATTCCTCGAAATCCAATGGAAGGCGTGACAGGGCATCGGCGTCTGTGTTCTGTGCCCCTGGCTTGTAGTAGAGGTTGAGGTTGAAATCGGACAGTTCCCCGACCCATCTCTGCCGTGTCGCGTCTAACTTAGCCGAGGTCAGAACGTAGGTTAGGGGGTTATTGTCTGTATAGACGTCAGTGTAAGGGGCATAATACAAAAAATCCCGAAATCTATCACAAACAGCCCATTTCAGAGCCAGAAACTCAAGCTTACCAGAATGATAATTTTTCTCAGCCGGTGACAGGGTACGTGAACCGTAGGCAATCACAACCAGCTTGCCTCCACGGTGCTGATATAGAATGGCTGCCAAACCTTCACCTGAGGCATCTGTATGTAAAATAAAAGGGCTGGAAAAGTCGGGATAGGCCATGACCTCTGGGCTGATTAAAACGTCGATCAACTCTTCGAGCCTAGTTTGGTGGAGGTCCGTCCAGTTCACCGACTGTCGAGAAGGAGCCTGTCCCTTGGTGGTCTTTGTCTTCGGTTTTCCCTTCTTGGGTTTCTGGCCGTCGTCGCTCGGAGTCAGAAGGTCGTAAATCGGTTTGGCCCGTCGACTGAAATCAGGGATGTATTTTCTGAAGTAGCCCAGCAATCCCATCACATGACGTACTTCGCCCACCGTCTTGGGACACGTCGTCTTTAGGGTCACTACAGCTTCCAGATCAGCAGGGTCCATCCGTGTGCCCTCCTCACCAACCAGTGTCCCCAAAAATCTCACTTCTTTCCGGAACAATAGACATTTTATTGGCTTCAATTTGATGCCTTTGGCCTTCAGACGTCTAAGGACCGCTCTCACATCCTGCAGATGGGCGTCAAAGTCTGGGGAGTACACAAGGACGTCGTCTAAGTAAGGCACGCAACACTTGTCCCGCAGATCCCACAGCACCTCCTCCATAAATGTCTGGAATGCACCACAGCACTGTGAAAGGCCAAAGGGGATCCTTACCCATTCAAAGAGAGACCACGGTGTGATGAAAGCTGTAAGGGGCCTGCATTCCGGCTTTACGAACCCCTGGTGGTATGCTTTTCCTTGGTCAAGTGTGGAGAACCATCTGTTACCCATCAGGCGGTCAATTGTCTCCTGGATCCGGGGAATGGGTCGCTGGCTGGGAAGTGTCTTGCTGTTTAAGGCCCGATAATCAATGCATAAACGTAGCGAATTATCTCGTTTGCGGACTGCGACCATCGGTGATGAGTAGTTTGAGTCAGACTTCCTAATCCAACCTTTATTGAGAAGATCAAGAATGTAGTCCTTCACCTCCGTATACAGTGGTGGTGGCAGTCTCCGGTATGGTTGTTGAACTGGTGTGTCATCTAAAAGCTTCAACTCCAACTGAAGGTCAGGGGTGCAACCAATATCGTCATCATCGCGGGCAAAGGCTTGGCACTCTTCTCGGAGCATCTCTCGGACTTGGTGAACTTGGTCAGGACTCAGCAGTGTCTCATCCAGCGGTATGTCCGGGTCCCAGTGGTCATCGTGGCTGGCCTGTCCTCCTAGTACAGCATCCACATTCATACACTTAGCTCCCGTCCCTTGTGATGTCTCACTGTCTGAGGTCTGTCTGTCCGTCTCGTATGTCTCAGGTGGTCTTAGAGTCACAACCGACTTCACTGAAACGATAGTACCCAAATGAGAGCCTTTCCTAATAACAATCGGAGAACTAGAATTATTCCTTACCGGGACATTGAAAGTGGTGACTGAACCCCTTTCAAGCTGAATGAGAGACTCTGGAACCTGAATGCCATCTCTATCAACCAAGTCGCTGGGAGAAAAAATAGCCACCTCACCTCCAACAGCACCCTCAGACCTAACAAAACACTTGAAAATCTCACAGGCCCCTGGTTTTACAATCACATTCCGCCGCCCAGCCCGCACCACACCCCACTCCCCCTCTTGCTCCCTTCTAAACATCTGGACCAAAGCATCACTGTCGGCCGCTTTCAAACCCTGAAAAATAGAGCAAGGAGAACATTCATGGTTACTACACAGGTACGGAATGACATTAAAACCAACAACCGGCCTCTGTATCGGCGATGAGGTTACAACAAAAGGCACGGATATTACCTCAGAGTCTGGACCCGTGCTCACATCGAATGCTACCCAACCTTTGATATCAATCAAGCCCCCACTTGCTGAAGAAATAACCAAATCCTGTTCCAAAAGACCCTGATCAAATAACTCTAGCACCCCCCGGACTCGCTTCTCTGGGAATTTCTCTTGTAACCAAGTGTCCTGAACTAAGCTCACTTGAGCCCCAGTATCCCAGAGTGCGCCCCCCTGTTTACCATCAAAATAGAGAGATGTCACACATTTCTCCCCAACAAGGCGGACTAATTGTTTCCTACACTTTGGCGATAAATTGGGAACAGATCCCCGCAGTTCATTATCACTTAATTTCAATTGTTCCTTTTCACGTTTACCCAGAGTCTGGATTGCCTGACACAAGACTTTGTGGGTTTTCCAGTGTCCCTGCTGGCATTGTTTTGAACAGTACAGACTTTTATGACAACCAGAACACCTCCGAAATGTCTCCTTTCCACAAGGTTTGTCGCATCCCGAACATAACCATTCCAGCACCTGTGGTTCCTTCAGGGGAAAATCCTCACGCTGGGCCGCCGGTCCCCCTACTGCCGCGGCCCCGGGGCGTTTCCCTGCTTGTCCTCGCTGTTGGGGGGGTTCCTGCGGTCCGGACAGTTCCACTTGAGATGTGAGCCCCCACAGATGAAGCAGTGGGTGCATCGACTGTTGATATCACCAGACTCACGGCAAGCTTTACACCTTCCACGGGTCCTCTTGACTGCACGATTGGACTCAATCTCGGAAGAACTGGCTGAGTTGGCAACACCCCGACCCTGGTTCTGCTGAATCGCCTTCACTGCTACCGATAACGCCCGCAGCTCCTGTAGAATAGAGGCCTGGTCCACCCCGGCAACTGCATCAACTGTCTTAACCGCCATAGCTGTCTTGCCAGCTTGTACCTGCTGGGACTTCCTCTCGACTTCAGCCTGCCGCCTCGTAATCTCATTCATGCCATCAATCAGTCCCTCCTCAGTCTCGCAGTGACTGAGCAGCTCCCGGAGCTCCAGCCTGATGATATTATCCCGCAGCCCGGTACACACAGAATCATTGAACTGATTTCTTATTAGATTGGAATCGTACGACAAATCGGGGCGTTCTCGAGAGGCGAATACGATTTTTTGTTTCAGCGTCAGCGCTCGGTACAAAAACTCTTGCGGAGATTCCCGCGGCCCTTGCCGTAGCGAACACAGTTCTTGGTAGAGTTCGGTCGATGACCGTTCACGGTAAAAGGATCGGATGATTGCCTGTGCTTTATTCAATGTCAGTTCATCTATACCCTCCAGGTATTCCCGGACACCGCATGCTGGGTCAACCGCTCGGATAACACCATCCAGAATATCGGTCTCCGAGAATCCCCTTTTCCTGGCGGCCTCAATTTGACGTAGGAAACTAACATAGCTTAGGCAGCTTGACTTGTCACCAATGTTATTGGAAAGTTTGAAATTCTTTGTATGTACGAGCACTTTCCCCTTAGAGTCGGCAGGTGTAGTCGGTACTGTGGATGATGTCACTGGAGCACTAGTGGTAACAGTAACACCAGTCATCAATGGCGTCAAAGCCGCGCACATCGCCGTCAACGCATCCACCCCATCGTCTTTATCTCTTGATGTCTTGGCCATTTCGTCTTCAAAAAGTCCAATGGCGTCGTCCCGGGACAAGCCCGTTAACTTGTCTTCACCGAACTGTTCCCGGATATATCCAAACAGCGTTTCCTTTTCCGCACCATAGAGCTTGGTGCGCACTCGGGTGAGTGCCCTCTGTCGTTCTCCCATCTTGGTGGTTGATCTTTCTTGCAACTTGACTTGACGTTCCCGGCTGAGCCCCCAAAATGTAGCCCTTACTCAGGGTCCAAATACACGTACTGGGAATTGTCGCTGCAAGAAAGGAAAGGAGAAACTTATAATTTTGTGACAGAGGTTCCCGAAACTCGGGTTTATTTCCCCAACAAAATGGCTACTGCCTACATCTAGATTAGGCAAGAATAACGTAATAACAAACACAGTTTTCCACAACAAGGCATCAGTGGAGTCGGAGCCGCCCAGAGACATGGAAAAGACCATGGAAATCTAAGGCACAACCAGCAGAAGCCAAACCCCGGAGACTACAAAGTCTGGATTCCCAACCGCCCCTTCTTGTGACATCAATACCCTTGACCCCCAAGTCCAATCCATAGAGGTGACTCCACCTTACACAAGTTGTAGACAAAGACATGTTAATATACAAACATGAAAATAATGGGTTAATCCCACCAACCAGGCCGAAGGAAATTATTCCTAAACTGGCCACACCTTTAAGGAGAAATGGAATGAACAGCATTTTGGTCACAGCCCAACCTAACTCACAGGGTGAAACCATAAAATAAAGGGCGCACCTTAATCGCCCAGCAACTTGGAAACAGAGTATAATCTCACACTAGACTATCTGTAGCACAGAAAGGGTTAATCATTACTGGACTCACAAACAGTGACCTCACAAGCTGTTTTTGTAATCAAGTAAGTCCAAAACCTTCACTACAAGTTATCACACAACCTTGAAACAACCTATAGAAATTTAGGTGATCTTGTCCTATACCTATACACAATGTACATTTGCACATGAACCAAAAGTTCCAAAGTTTACTCAACAGTTTACTCCAATTCAGTCTCTTTGTCTTGAAATCATACTCATTACATTTATCTACACAGCCAGGTCTAAACCATGAAAATAACTAGCAATAATATCTCTTATAGTCTGGACTCACAAGTCTTTAACTCTGGCTTAGTTACTTAGAAGGAATAACAAAAAGATATTGCAGCCAAATGTAGCAAACACAATCAGCATCTCAAAATATTGTCACATCTCTGACCGTCAGCTGCTGCCACCTGGCGATTATCCGTTAAACTAAACAGCGCTCTGGCTGACCCATCTCTGTACCCTTTCTGACCCTTATTCATGGCTAAAATCACATGAATCTGACATACGAGTACGACACACAGCTCTGGGTGGCCAAATCAACTACCACAACCACTCCAGAGTGGGCGTTACTTAGATTAACCTGACTTTAATCGGCCGAAACTAAAGCGCGGGAATAAAACCCACGAAAAGTCTGGCCGGCAACCAACCGCGATTGTCACCGCCACTTCAACTGCTAAATATCGTTCAAAAACACGAAAATTGCCCAAAAACCTGGGCATCAGTTTGTACTATATACATTTATCTGTCACTTTGGCCCAGATGTTAGCTTACCTGCAAGAAAGGAAGGGAGAAACTTATAATTTTGTGACAGAGGTTCCCGAAACTCGGGTTTATTTCCCCAACAAAATGGCTACTGCACCGCGTCTTTCCCAGAACCCACAAGGCCACGCCCAGGTGCCTGTTGCTAAGAGACCGCGTGCGGCACAACTCAAATTTTAGGGTACCCCCTTTTAACCTCTCCGTCACACCGTCACAATAAGGTCACAACATCGAGGGAAACTGCTATCTCCCATTCTGACCAGAGGAGCTCGCAGCCTCCAGGGACATTGCTATCTCCCATTCTGATCAGATAAGGTCGCAACATCCAGGGACATTGCTATCTCCCATTCTGATCACAGCAGGTCACAACATCCAGGGACATTGCTATCTCCCATTCTGGTCAGAGGAGGTCACAACATCCAGGGACATTGCTATCTCCCATTCTGATCAGAGGAGGTCATAACATCCAGGGACATTGTTATCTCCCATTTTGATCAGAGGAGGTCACAACATCCAGGCACATTGCTATCTTCCATTCTGATCAGAGGAGATCACAACATCCAGGGACATTGCTATCTCCCATTCTGATCAGAGGAGATCACAACATCCAGGGACATTGCTATCTCCCATTCTGATCAGAGGAGGTCACAACATCCAGGGACATTGCTATCTCCCATTCTGATCAGAGGAGGTCACAACATCCAGGGACACTGCTATCTCCCATTCTGATCAGATAAGGTCGCAACATCCAGCGACACTGCTATCTCCCATTCTGATCAGAGGAGGTCACAATCTCCCATTCTGATCAGAGGAGGTCACAACATCCAGGGACATTGCTATCTCCCATTCTGATCAGAGCAGGTCATAACATCCAGGGACATTGCTATCTCCCATTCTGATCAGAGGAGGTCACAACATCCAGGGACATTGCTATCTCCCATTCTGATCAGAGGAGGTCACAACATCCAGGCACATTGCTTTCTCCCATTCTGATCAGAGGAGATCACATCATCCACGGACATTGCTATCTCCCATTCTGACCAGAGGAGATCACAACATCCAGGGACATTGCTATCTCCCATTCTGATCAGAGGAGGTCACAACATCCAGGGACATTGCTATCTCCCATTCTGATCAGAGGAGGTCACAACATCCAGGGACACTGCTATCTCCCATTCTGTTCAGAGGAGGTCACAACATCCAGGGACATTGCTATCTCCCATTCTGATCAGAGGAGGTCACAATATCCAGGGACATAGCTATCTCCCATTCTGATCAGATAAGGTCACAACATCCACGGACATTGCTATCTTCCATTCTGATCAGATAAGGTCGCAACATCCAGGGACACTGCTATCTCCCATTCTGATCAGATAAGGTCGCAACATCCAGGGACACTGCTATCTCCCATTCTGATCAGATAAGGTCACAACATCCCCTTCTGATCAGATAAGGTCGCAACATCCACGGACACTGCTATCTTCCATTCTGATCAGATAAGGTCGCAACATCCAAGGACATTGCTATCTCCCATTCTGATCAGATAAGGTCGCAACATCCAGGGACACTGCTATCTCCCATTCTGATCAGATAAGGTCACAATATCCAGGGTAATTGCTATCTCCCATTCTGATCAGATAAGGTCACAACATCCGGGGACACTGCTATCTCCCATTCTGATCAGATAAGGTCGAAACATCCAGGGACATTGCTATCCCCCTTTCTGATCAGATAAGGTCACAACATCCAGGGACACTGCTATCTTCTATTCTGATCAGATAAGGTCACAACATCCAGGGACATTGCTATCTCCCATTCTGATCAGATAAGGTCACAACATCCAGGGACACTGCTATCTCCCATTCTGATCTAACTTGTATTTTCACTTGCAACATCAAATTGACATGTACATGTATATAAAACTTGACTTTTAAGCAACAAATTACAGGTTCGTGCTTGTTACGATAATCATCAGTTTCGGGGTCCCAGAGTAGTTCCCGTTGATGAACCTCTTGAATTAATTTCGCCTCAGATATTGCTTCCGTGTTGTTCACTCGCAAAAGAATGGACATGTTCAATCCCAATATGGGCCTATATTCCCAATCCACAGTGCATATATGCCCGCAATGTGACACGGCATAACCTATGGGAACGATCAATAACACCAACGAAGGTTCGGTGTCCGTGCATGTGTGGCGCACCAGACGGTAAAAAGGGAATGTTGTGCAGGGCACGGAACAGCCTATTGATACGCAGCCTTATGGTCAGGTAGAGTACATTAGGATTATCAGAGGGCTTCTTTCTGGAGAGAAGGAGTTAAGTCTTTGGGAGGATGAGAGTTATTCGCCATTTGTCGCACCAGGGGAGGATGTCGTCGGTGTAGGCCTGTAGGTTGTCCCTTGCAGCTATGTGGCATCTGGCGTTGGTCGAGGTGGAGGAATCATCTGCGTCTTGAAAAAGATATTCAGAGGCTGGCATTGGGGGTTGAGGGAAGTCGTCGATTCCAAGTATGAAGAGTGTTGATGATAGGACGCTGCCTTGTGGTGTGTCTGCAGTTAGGATGAGCGGCTCGCTGAGGTAGTCGTTTAGACTAAACCGAATTTGTCTGAGATGGAGGAAACTGGAAATCAGGCGTGTTAACCCATCCGAGAGATGGTGGAAAGTTCTAAGCTTATATAGCAGGCCTTCCTGCCATACCTTGTCGAAGGCTTTTGCTACACCATACATTGCGATCAGGGTGCTGGTGCCGGTAGCAAGGATTTCTGACGTTCTTTGTACGAGTTTGAAAAGGGGGTCTTGAGCACTTCGCTTTGGGTGGAAGCCGGGTTGGCTGCTTTTCAGCTTATTGTTGGTTTCTAGGTAGGAGAGGAGTCTTGTGTTAATTATAGGTTAGTGAGTCATTCCTATGACCGATAGTAGAGTGATTGACCTGTGATTCTTTGGATCTGTGGGGTCTTTACCAGGCTTGGGGATGAGGATGGTGATGCCTTGTTTCCAAGAAGCGGGAAAGTAGAGCGTCTTCATGGCTGTGGAAAATATTTTGGCTAGATAGTCGAGGGCTGCGATGGGTATATTTTTCAGATGTGATTAGTATATGCCATCTGTGCCAGGAGAGGTGATCCTCGTTTTCTGTAAAGCATTCAGGAAGTTGGCAGTGGTGACCTCTGCTGTAAATTCCAGTATGGCGGGTGGCGGAAGGGGTGGATTTCGGATGTGCGTCATGAAGTTATCGACTCGTCAGTTAAGATCTTCGTTGCCTGGTAGCAGGGGAGGTGTACTGAAGATGTCTTGGTAGGGAGAGTGGAAACAGCTGAGTTTTTCTTGGGTGGTCTTGTGGAGTTTTCCGTTGAATAGGAGGGTTGGGGTGGGTTGAATATTAGAGGATTTCATAAAGCTACGGATAGCTGGCCAGTAGTAGCTTTTGTCCTTTTGGTTTACTTTATTCCAGAGGTTATAGGATGTGACGATGCGGAATTGGTGTATTTCGATTTTAATCCTCCTGTCCAGCTGGTTGATGGTGTGCTTGATGTCATTGTTGAGTGTGCGGCGGTAGGAGTAGCTGAGCTTTCGATTCTCTTTTCCTTAATAAGGTCGACTATTGTCGGGGGCAGGCCTTTTCTCGCATGTGGCGTCGTCTTTGGGATGTGGTCATCATTGGCTTTAGTGATCATCTCGGTGAAGGCTGTGATGGAGTTGTCCAGGGAGGTGGGGTTACTTTCTATCCTGGGTAGGGAGTCTAGAGAAGTTGGTATCCCTGTTGGTATCCCTGCTAGTCTGCTTTGTCAAAACGAGGCTTGGGTCTGCAGTTCGTGGTTCTCGAAAGAGGGTCTGTTGTGAGTTTGGCCTTGATGGGAAGGTGGTCGCTGCCTATGTCTTCTGCTAGTTCGAAATCGGAGAGCAGGTGGCTGGTTGATTCTGTGCCTAAGATGAAATCTAGGATGCTGGGGGTCACGAGTGCCGCCTGGATCAAACCTTGTTGGGAAGCCTGGGTTAAGACTGGTGATGTGGCCGTCCAGCTTGTATTGTGACAGGTGGGTTCCTAGTTGGTTGTCCTTGGTGTCCCCAAACACTGTATGACGGGCATTGAGGTCGCCAAGGATAATAACATCTTTGAGGTTTAGGATACTGCGGAAGAAAGGGCGAGGGAACGCAGTGTGTGGGTGGAGGTAGATGCTGACGAGGTTTATTGACTTGTTTTTATTGAGTTGAATTGATGCTCCTACAGCTTCGGTGTCATTCTGGTTGAGGTTGAGTTGGGAGGAGTTTGGAGATGATTTTATGTACAGGGAGGTTCCTCTGAATTTTCCTCGAGATTGATAACTGTATATCCAGGAAGGTAGAGGGGGTGACTTTCCGGTCGGCAGGTTTCCTGTAGAGATAGGACATCTCGGTCCTCTTCCTGAATTAGTAGCTTCACTGATTCTACCCTGGGGTTGACACTGTTGGCGTTGAGGTGTAGGAGTCGGATATTGTCTTGGTTCATGGTCGGCCTTTGCCTTTTGTTGCGGGGGTAGGAGGAGGTCCTTGAGGCGTCTGAGTCTTGAGATTTGATCCTCTGGTGGAGGCTGCTGCAGGCTTGGTAGAGTGTTGGGAAGAGCCGATGGTGGCTGTGAGGGCGGCAATGCTCATTTCAATACTTGTGAAGGTGTTGGACACTAGTTGGATGAATTCAGCCTGTTGTTGTTGAAGTTTCACCAGGATGTCGGCTTCCTGTTGCTGCATTAGGGCGATGATTTTGGATTGCTGATCCTGTTATGTTTTGAGGTGCTGGATGGTGTCCAGGAAGAGTTGTGGGAGGATGGATTCGTTCGCTGTTGGTGGTTGGCTGGCAGCAGGGTGGGGCTAGTGGGTTGGGGTCTGGTGGTCTTTTCCGGGTCGAGATTTCACGGCGTCACTGTAGCTGGTAGCCTTCGGAACATACTTTGTTTTCAGCTGTAGCTCAGATCTTTCCAGGATATGTGTTTTCCATCGCGGGCAGTCTTTGCTATAGGCAGGATGGGAGCTCTCTCCGCAGTTGGGGCATTTAGGCTCCGCGGTGCAGGGGGTTTTGTGGTCGTGGTCTTGGCTGCAGCTGGGGCATCGCCGTAAATTGGTGCAGGTTCAGTTTAGATGATTATAGCCTTGACAACTGTAGCATCTTATGGTGCGGTCTTTGGGCGGGGGGGGGTCTCAATGTTGAACCAGGCTAGGCTCATTTTGGCTCCTTGGCCCAGGCAGGTGTTGTAGTAGTATTCGCTGATGGTGCTTATTTTCACAAAGCTATATTGTTTACGGATCCTGGTGGCAGAGGTGATTTCACCACCTGTGTTTGTTGTCGGAAGGTCCTCTCGGATTTCTTCGTCTGTAAGGTCTGTAGGTACGTTTTTAGCTACTAGGCCTTTGACATGGGTTACAGGTGTTGAGGCCTTTCTAGTTATCGTATTCTGCTGCGTATAAGGCGCAGCTTTTTGACCCAAGAAAGCCCTAAAATCGGGGGGTGCGCGTTATACGAAGTTGCGTGTTATCTATGGCCTAGCCCTAGGAAGCCACCGAATGATCACAAGATTTTTTCCATCAACTCATTTCTTTTGACGGCTTTTTTGGCTCGCAACCAAGTCGGCGCATTTTATATTTTTGCACGAAAGAAAAATCGGGAATATCGATGCACTTTGCATAGTTCACCGATGCTAACTCGCCTGTTCTGTACGCAATACATATTAGTATCCTCATTATCATTTCAGTTACTTCTATAAATGTTTTTGAGGGTCCTTAGCGGCAATATTCAGAGCGTAGATGCGAGATAAATCCAAATCGATAAATCAGCTGATCGTGTGCCGCCATGATTTAACATCAAAGCGAGGCTTTTACGAAGGAAAGATAGGCAGGGGGCATCTCAGAAGTTATTATCATCATTCTGAAGATCTGAAGCATTTTATTTTATTTTTCAGGTCGGCAAATACGTACCGGTATTTGTTTTGCTTTAGGAATTGGCACCCGTATTTCTATAATAAAATTATTATCATCTGAATGTTCTTACTTAAGAATATAAAATAACATAAGCCTACAAGCGTAGTTATTTGTTGTTCTGTGTATTGGAATAGTCAAGGCAGAGGGCCCGATTAGCCGATGATATCATTGAGCATGGGCTTGAATGGTAAGTATCGCAGGTCCGATATCCTTCCCAACCGATGGTTCAATTCACACTAAAAAGATGAGAAAATCGTAAATTTTGGCAGATGAATTAAACCAATCAAAATGATTCACACATATCACAACTAGGGGAGATTGATTAGTACAACTCATTTTATTGGAGGGTCAGTTAATTGCCCTATTAATCATATGCAAATTTGTGGCATCACAAAAACCTACATCAGGAGCCAATTAAGGGGTATAAATAGGGGTCAAAATTACTGTTGAGACATATCACAAGTACAAGCGAACAGGCCACGTCATAATAATCCAGAATCCACGAACAGTCAAGATGCCTCCAGTCAAGAGAAGAACGTCGTATGAAGCCAGATTCAAGCTTAAAGTTATCGAATATGCAGAACAGCACGGGAACAGAGCCGCCGGTCGGGAGTTTGGTATCAATGAGTCTATGGTGCGAGGTTGGCGAAAGATGAAGGATGCCCTGAAGAAGACCAAGAAATCAAGGAAGACGTTCCGGGGTGACAAGGCACGTTCTCGTCCTTGATTCAATGACTGCCCACAAGACGCAGTCGGTTAAAGATCATCTCCAACGCCAGAACTCCTTGATTTCGGTAATTCCAGGAGGCCTTACGAAGCTGCTTCAACCTTTGGATATCGCCGTAAACAAAGCGTTTAAGGACAATCTGCGTACGATTTGGGAGACTTGGATGGTTGAGGGCGAACATACGTTCACTAAGACGGGCCGCCAACGCCGTGCCAGCTACGAGGATTTTGACGGATTTACGGCCAGCGATATCGAGGATTTATAAACTATTTGAATGAACATTTCTCCCTTTGGACTTTTCAGAACTAAGATTACTAAGTAATTACTTCATGAACAATTATGAACTATTTCTGACTGTGCATAAGATTTTCAACCCTAATCTATTGTGTACCGTAATCTACAGTGTATTCTATTGACAATTCTACACAATGACAATTTAAACGACTCATTGTTTGGTCTATTGTCCTTGATTGATGCAAAGTACCGTTTAATTACCTACCATAAACAAGGCATTGTTAAGGTGCTAATTGCCTATTGTGAATAATGTGATACTGTTTATGTGCTGATTAAACATCCATAACTTATTGTGTATTTACCGGGTAATAACAAAAAACGTTTTTGTTTGGAAAATTTGACTTCTCTATTCTGTCGATCTATGATACAGCCCCCATACCGCCAACCACGTGTCAACACACGAACTTGTAGTTGAGCACAACACAACACAACTCAATGAGAAATGATTTATCGGTTATATCCAGTACGAGCAAGACTACCGCTGTAGTGAGATAAGAAAGAGGAACGCAGTACAAATGTATCGGCTTTATTAGGGCTAATGGTACTTTGCGGAACGGAACGGAACGGAACAGACCTCGCCCCTAGGTTGTTTCCTAGAAGCCCTGAAACTTACCCAAAATATCAAAATCGGACCTTGTCTGAGATGCTATCATACCTTAGTACAGTTAGCTTTCCATATTAAAGCTTTTTGGTGGATTTCGAGCGATAATCTATACATATTCCGTTCCGTTCCGCAAAGTACCGTTATCCTGCTACACGATTATTACTCCTCAGAAGCGCACCTCTTCTCGTTTAAGTGATGACACAACACTGTGACAATGCATTCTCCGTCACTCCATCCTCAGCCTATTGTGCTGCCATAGTACGACCAGATCGTCCATAATGTATGTTCCGTTCTGTTCCGCAAAGTACCACTATCCTGCTGGATATTGGTACTTACCTTTCTGGGCATTCTTCAGAGGGGATTGGTTTGTTCTCTTCTGTCCACGGGCTGAGGATTCGAAATCCATATCGGGGTCTGGTTCTACAAGCATTACAGGTGTTGTTGGGCGCGCAGCGCTACTGGTGGCGCCATCTCCTCGTGGCGTGGCCGACCTTGTGGGTATGCCTCGGACGTTGGGAAAAAAGGCCTGGTGTGTGCAGTGCAAGAGAGGAGTAGGCGAGAGTTGGGGCTAAATGTTTACTATGATGATTAGGCTAGCCTAGTGTGCAGGTAATGTGGTAGAGGTTTCTTTAGAAACGCTGGAAATTGGAAAGTTCGGTCACGATCACGTCGGTAGTTGGCGGGAGTCCTACCTCATCACGTAGTCTCTCCTGCCTTGGCCGAGGCGAGCTGGGTGCACGGGGTCCACAACTTCTTTTCCCGATAAGGTGACCTGTTTAACTCGACCTTTTATACTCCAGGTGGGGGTTTAACCTCTCGACCAGCGGCCGTTCGAACCGTTCCATACCGGGACCTTTTTTTGGTACGATTGTGCAGCCACAAGCATCTGGTAAAACCACCGTGTTTGCCGCCACCGCAGCGCCATCTATACGACTTAGCTCAAGTTGGTGGATAGCAGACGACATCCCCGCCCCCTGCGTCACTGTACACCAGTAGAGACGAGCCAGATCATACCAAACAATACAAGGTCTATTACCGCCGGCTCAAGTGGTCGGCGGTAAAAACGGGTATTTGATTGCGACCGCCATAGCGGTTGGCAGTAGTCAAGAGGTTAACTGCAGTGCAGACTATACCAATGCAACGTCCTTTGAAAAAACCAATGAACAATTTATTCTCAATCACATGTGATCCTTTAATAGCGAGTATAAAAGTACATGTTGTTCTAGCATCCTTTTGAAATCAAAATGAACATAACGAATGAAACAAAATTCCTACAAAGACATACATGAATCCCAATTGAACATCAACCCCTTGAATGACCTCTCACGTGACGATGAACAAAGGGGGGAAAATAGTCGCCAGTCCACCTATTGGAAGTTTTGTCAACGAGATATCACGAGATGTCATGACGTCTGATGTTAACATCCCAACTCTGAACAGTTGTCTATCCCACTGTTACCTATAACTTATCTATGAACATCAGATTTTTGTGTCTGGAGGTGACTGCGGCTGAATTGGGATTCAGCGAAAGACCATGATTTCATACTGATTTCTTACATATTGCACAACATGAATGAGGCAAGACCACCATTGATTTTTAAGCCTTTTAGCAGTTCAATTGTCAATGTTTGACCGCGACCCATTAAATACTGCATGGGGTTGTGAATCTGAAATTTTGATATGATATTCTGGACAGTCAGGCAAGTAAATGATGAAAAGTAAACTGGTAGTTGACCACGGACATTTTTGGTTAAACGACAAATTGGACAGACGTTGATATTTCCACTCTTTTCAGCAAACTGCCATAAAAATCTCAAAACGCCCCCTATTGCCAAATTAGCAAAATTCAAAATTAATTTTTTTCATCAAAGAATTTCTTTATATTTGTAGACTTGTCACACCAAATGTCTTTTCAATACCTCTCCAAATATGCACTTGACAGTTAAAAATATACTCGCGTCTAATTAACAGGTCTGGAACCTCCAACCTATGATTATTCAATGGTAGTCTTGTCTCGAATAGCAGAGCAGATGTGGAGACTGACATTGGCCAGTTGAAAACAAGGTATTATGTAACACCGAAAGTGAATTGTTTGTAACCTTTATAGGAAGAATAAGGTTGGCTGACTGGAGCAAGTTACTAGTTGGTCAAATAGCAATAATAGTAATAAATAATATTGAGTTCTTATACAGCACTTTTCCATGTTTGCCTGATCAAAGCGCTTTTGGGATATCACATTATTAGCCAGGTCTCCACAGAAATTAATCAGGGGTTTCAAGGAGCAACCAGAAGGCGCTCACTTGAACTCGACCAGTAGGGGAATTAAGCGGTGACTCGACCGGGAGTCGAACCCAGGACCTCCTGATCATGAGGCCGACTCTCTTCCACTGCGCTACCGCTAGCAATGATTTTTGGCAAGTCACTTTATTTCGTCGTAAGACACCCATACGAAGTCTGAAATTTTGAGACTCAATGGTGTGCCACAGTTGTTGAGGCATGGACACTGTATGAAAGGCAGACAAGACATTATTATGAATTGAGCTCATCCATGTGAGCTAAAAATTTATGATGAAGAAAAATATTGACAAGCTTGATTCCAGAAGGTACCTTGTTGTTGGTAACAAAGTTGATTTATAAGAATGCTAATCCTAATTAGAATCAATAAATAGATACACTGGAAACTCAAATTAAATAATTATCCACAAATATCATGAACTTTTGAAATCATTGACCAATTCACATGCACATTTTGTTAAGTCTACTCTAACACTACAAATAAAAGAAACCTATCATTTTAAATTTAGAGCAAGCATGATGGATGATATGTACCGTTCCTAATCATAGAGCTTGTGCTACAGGGTGGCCCAAAAAGAACCTCCCATTTCATTTATAGAACACAGAGAGAGTTATTTGTGAAAGTTACATTATCACTTCACCGATCAGGGCCCGGTTGTTAGAAAGCATGTTAGCTCATAACATCAGGTGACATGTTGTTTCATGTACATCAATGCACATGTACCATCATGTCAGCATGATGTTATGACCTAACATGCTTTCTAACAATCAGGCCCTGGTTTTGTGCAAACAGATAACAAAAAGTGCCCAATTAAATGGCCTCAATAGACTCACCCAAATCTTTTCTCAAACTAATTTTAGAGAGATGCAATGCACTCCTTACACCCCTTGATTTCATTCATCAAAAAAAGCCGGCAAATCTATTGTTCCCTACGCAATACAATAGCGTCGTGTGGAATGGGCACCGTATCAACGCTACAATCCAAATCTTGGGGTAACACATGTACAGTGGAACCCCGGTAACACGACCACCCAAGGGACTAAGCCGAAGTGGTCGTGTTACCGGGGTGGTCGCGTTAGTGAATTTAAGAATCATAAGTAGGTTTTCCCGCCAAAACATCGTCCTAGCAGATATGCTGTGTGTACATTGACATGCATTAATGACTACGCCACCAGGTGATTCGATAATTTTGTGTGTATATTACGAATAAAAAATCATTTTCTTGAGTGTTTTGCGTTCAATTTACAACTTATGTAAATGAGTAAATAAACTGACGAGAGCTAATTAGACCAAACATTACATTAAAACTTGAGCATGCTAATTAGAGCAAGCATGTTATTCACACCATCGGCAGCTGCCCTTCTTGATGTCAAGCTAATATTCCCGCTAACATTGAGAGAGGTGATGTGAGAAGATGTTGAGAATTCTTCCTGATGTCTTCCTGCTTTAACTTCAGCCAATTTGAACTGGTACTGATTAAATCATCTTTTTAAAAACGTATTTTATCAATTTTACGACGTAGTAAGCATTCTTTACTTTGAGTATTGGTACTCTTACTAATCAACATAATTTATTTGTCCTAAAAACTACGTGTGCATGCCTCTTGACATTATTTAATACTAAATGATGAAAAACAAACCGTGAGTCGAAAAGAAAGTTTATTCTTCATTTTATTTGCGCTTACATTTGATCAAACTCACTTACACATCATTTATTTTCATATGGATTCCCATGGTCATTGTGTTCGAGGTGCTAACTATCAACACGGATTTGCGAGAAGGTGCCAATTGATACGATGCGGTCATGGTTGATTACGGCAATTAGGCCTCATGGTCGCGTTAGCGGGGTTAATTTGCAGTTTGGGACCGACCAAGCTGGTGGTCGCGGTTTGGGTACCGGGGTGGTCGTGTTAGCGAGGGCCAGTTAATGGGAATTAGAGAGAAAACCATTCGGGACCGGAGAATTTTGGTCGTGTTCGCGGGGTGGTCGCGTTACTGAGGTGGTCGCCGACCGGGGTTCCACTGTATATGTACATGAAGCTATATGATAATCTACAACTCAATATTTTGGCAAATAGGAAATGCACATAATAGCACTAGCAATAGCACATGATATAAATGATACAGTGTGTACCGAGAAACAACTTAAATCTTCTCTTCAACCCTTTCGCTGCGGCAGCCATTTTTCTCCCAGCGCAGCCATTTTTCTGCCAGTGCCGACAGTCGATACCAATAATAAACTTTAGAGCTAAGTTGTCACTGAACGGGCAAAACTATTCGTAAGGGTCGCAATTTATACTATTAGGATGAAACTAATTATTCCCGAGTGCATTTGGCGTGTGTAGAGAGGTTGCGACCAAGTGCTGGTGAACAAATATTTTAGAAGGGCACAACATGGGACCATGTACATGACGTGCCATGCATGTCACCTGCACAACATGGGACCATGTACATGACGTGCCATGCATGTCACCTGCACAACATGGAACCATGTACATGACGTGCCATGCATGTCACCTGCACAACATGGGACCATGTACATGACGTGCCATGCATGTCACCTGCACAACATGGGACCATGTACATGACGTGCCATGCATGTCACCTGCACAACATGGGACCATGTACATGACATGCCATGCATGTCACCTGCACAACATGGGGCCATGTACATGACGTGCCATGCATGTCACCTACACAACATGGGGCCATGTACATGACGTGCCATGCACGTCACCCGCATGATGACGAGCTATGCACATCAGCCACAGTGAAAGGGTTCAATTTAACAACGAAACTTCCAGGAGATGTCGATACTCAGTTCATAATTTTCACGGATGCATGATTGATACAATTATAATGCGTGCTCTTCTATTGAAATAAGTTACATGTACTATAATTAGGAAGCTGATCAAATCCCACACCTCCCCCTCGATTTAAAGGGGGACTATAGGTAGGAGCATGGGGGTTAAATTGGCTATCTTCAAGTGACTAATATACGCAGTAAGGGTACTGGATCATATTAGATTCAGCACTAAATATATTGAATGGGATCGACGTATTGCGAGATGTGAGAGACCCTTATTGGCAACTTTGTTTAACTTTATTTTGCCTACTTTAATAGCCGCTTCCTATAGAATCCCTTTAATATTCTCTTTTTATTTCATTTATTCAACCCATTTATTTAATCAAGCAATGCTTTTCATCATACCCATTCTAACCCAACTGCTGTCCTACAGATCATCCACTAGGGAGATCGGTCAGTCTGAACAGTGTACATTTTCTACACATACGATTCAGCCAATCAATAGGCGTGTTTAGGCGGCGCTCATGTACTGAGGCTTTTGATAGGTCAATTGCAAGAAACTGGCCATCAGTGCTGTCTTTTGACGATATCTTTCAAACTTGCCCCGACCATTTACCACAGGATGTAAGAAGACAGATACATGAAAATAACACTAGGGAAGATTGCAGTTACCCATGAGCAGATCTGCAGAAAGTTAGTTACCCATGAGCAGATCTGCAGAAAGTTAGTTACCCATGAGCAGATCTGCATCAAGTTAGTTACCCATGAGCCGATCTGCAGCAAGTTAGTTACCCATGTGCAGATCTGCAGCAAGTTAGTTACCCATGTGCAGTTGTAATATCACAAAACCACTAAATAATGTGCCGACAGTATTAGAGTTTGCTTGACTGTCAAAATATCGTAAAAAGAAGGCTTATACATGCACTGGTGACCAATTTAATGCTAGGCTCCCAAGTCGGCACTGAAAATTCTAGAGGGATCTAAGGACAATTCATCATCACCATGCTCATGAAATCTTCATAGGAAACTTGGATGACCCCCTGCATATTCCTGTCCCGGGCCTTGAAAGCATCTGTCAGGGACTTCAGCATCACACTTGCTTGGATGAACTGGTCAAATTTGAGGCGACGTCTGGCTTCAAGATCGAACTTCATGATGACAATGGTATAAAACTGAGGGCTCAGTCTGTAGCCCATCTCAGCCCACGCTGAAAATTAGAACGAGTAAAATAATTAGTTAATTTCTTGACATTGGGTGATATGAATAAAGACTAGCAAATGCTTTTATCTAAAACTCCACGCACATTTACACTAGGCCTTTCTGTACAAAATGAAGTAAAAGCATTTGATCAACTTTATACATATCAGCCACTATCGTGTATGATCATCCAGTTTCCCCTCACATGCCTCCAGCAAACTGTAAACCATAAAATTTTCATCAAGCTTTTATTTTTCAGTGTTTTACATGACTTTTAGATCATAACATTGAACATCTGGGTGACGGTTTCATCCTTCGTAAATCGACCGCTTTGTTGAAATTAGTTTACACGAAAAACAAACATTGCCCCAAGATCGGCAACACAATGATTTTTATTTCCGAGTTTACATAGTAACATGTCACTTTTGCCAACACGGCCAACGAATGATTCTAAATGCCATCAAATTACAAACTGCAAATTGCAATCAAGATATTGTGTGTCACAAATCTTCTTGTCACTCACCCTGTGATAACTCCTGATGTTCAATAAATCCCGATCTATCCCTGTCATACCTATCAAACACGCCCTTCCATTGGACAATATAGTCCCAGAGCTGTTGGAATTCTGCTAGCTCGATGCTTCCACTTTGATCTCTGTCAAACATTCCTGAAACAAGAGCATCACAAACATTTAAAAAAACCCAGATTAACTGATGTCACAAATGGTTTTCTTATTGACTTATTAATCTCGTTTTCCTCAAAATAAAAACTTTGAACAAATGATGAGTTCTGAAGTCCATATTTCCACAATCAATTCTCAACACACATGTCAGACATTTTTAAAAGGTACTTTTGTGCATGCTTACAATGGCTGAAAGTCATTATTTCCCCCCTTCGCATACTCATAGGTCATAAACTATACTGAATACGCACAACCTGTGTGGGTATGAAAGCCTGCCAATAATTCATCTGTTCATAACTCAAAGTGCCTACTTTTAACAGAGCAGATCCTATGTGAGGCTTCTACTCACCTATCATTAGCCTACAAGTCTCCGCGTTGAAATGTGACCAGTTGGAATTGGTCAGTGCTTGCTGGAGTTCAAGGACAGTCAGTCTGTGCGAGGCGTCCGTGTCTATCGAGGTGAACCATTTCCACACCTCTGGTCTAATGCCAACAGGGCAGCCTGGTGGTCCACCAAACGCAGCTGAAAAACATTCCGACATCAATCCAAGATCTGTGAAAGTAATACATTGTAGTATACGATGCAAAGTATACGATTGCAAAGGTTCACTTTGAATCGCTCAACTGCCTTTAATATACTTTATCTTACCCCAAGTGAATTGATCCGGCAGACACGGCCACGAAAACCTCCCAAATATGCCCCCGAAATCCTTTCAAATTCCTCAAAAATTACACAGTGCACCAGGGACTGGTTTTTATAAGACAACACAAACGCAACTGCTCTTCATAACTTTGCAGAGTTTATTTCAAGAGAAATATGCGAAATATTCATGAAACATTTAGCGCATGACCCGAGCGTGCATTACAAACGTTCAATAAAAACATCTGCATCGCACGAGAATTCTCGAGATCATTTCTCGTGCAATCCGGACTCTAGACTGTTGAAACACCATCCAGTTTTACGTCATTTTCATAGTCATCCTTTATTTATTTACATTATTACGTTGGAAAATTCTTACATATCAGTCTATCTTTGTGGTCCAAATCCTTTTTTCTTTTCATATTCTGATGGATCACCTCGTGGAAAAATAATTTTATTTGAAAAATGCAAAGTTTGGGGCATGAGGGAGGAATAAAAAAATTATTGGTTTTCAGATTTTTATGCACGAGGGAAATCCGTTAAACAAACAACTAAATTGGTGTGGCCTTGATGAATATAAGGATATGGTGTCTGTGAAATTTACATTAAGGTTTACATTGTTAACAATACCCGCAAATGGAATGATGCATTACACAAACTGAGGTCTTTGTAGAGATGTAAACATTATGACAGGGTATGCAGTGAAGAGGATCGACTATCCTGCAAGACGACCTACCTGGCCCTGGTTGACCTGGATAGCCACCCGGTTGGCCATACGCGCCCGGAGCTTGGCCTGGAGCTGCATATCCACCAGGAGCACCATACTGACCTTGTGGTGCACCATAGCCACCAGGGGCCTGCAAGTAAATGGAATCAACTCATTAAATAAATCACCTAGAGCAAAGGGTCACAGTGGCTTAATGACAATGTCCGAAGTCAGCTGGGCCTTCTGATGAGTTCCGAGAGTGCGTTTTTGATTTACTTTGATTCGTCTTCTTCATAAGTAAGGCCTTAACGACAGTTCGGAACTTGGGCCTGGATGACGATGGTATGGAATGGTTTGCACATATACAATGTACTTGACCTCTAATGCATATCTCCTTCAAAGATAACTCGGTAGAGTGCAACGCAAACGTTTTCTTTGAAGGAGATATGCGGGACCAAAGTTATGAAATGTTATGTAGTATTTCTAAGGTCATCACAGTCACTATGATTATGAAGTCTCAAGGAGTACAAGATACGATCACAGGTCGGCTGGTCGCATTATACCTCGAGTTTGGGCCTGCAACACTCCTGACCTGGGTCTGGGTGGAGTGCTGTGCCTGTGGGCATGGTGGGGAGCGCGCTTGCTTGGCCCACGCCCCAGGATCGATGCTGCAAGAACTAGGATGGCCATCACTCGAACAAAGGAGACAAGAACATCGCCTAACAATTCTATATAAGATCAAAACAGGAGCCGTCAACATCACAACAAGCCGTCTCACACCATCCAGACAAACCACAAACAACATCACAACTCGGCATTCCTAACAATAGGAAGCAGCAAAGATTACGTAAAACATTCATTTTACCTAAGAACCATTAAAGAATGGAATGCACTCCAATTCGATTCGGAGCAATGCGGAAATGTGGACCAGTTCAAAACCAAGCTGCTGGCCACAAGACGCACACCAACGAGTGAATAGTATACGAGAAGAAGCGTCGATGATGTCCCCAGCACCACTTACGTCATTATGAACTATACCACACGTTAATTGTTAATTTGGACATTGCATCGACTTTTAAAACACGTTTACCCTTCCCTCCGTGCATGGGCAAACAGTCCAACTGCCACAACCTTCATTAATGAAGTAGAGTAGTTTAAAAGAAGAAGAAGAAGACAGAGTCACAGTCAGAGACCGAGAGCGCAATAATGAGGGAGGTGGCTAGTGGGATGCCATGCCTTCTCTACACCAAGCCCACGCAAGCAGAGCATAAAATGGAGCTAAACTCGACTACAGGCATTGGGGGATGATTAGTTTCGAATTGAATGCATTGGCTCCACAGAATAGGAGAAATATTGCATACTTGCTGGTAGCCACCGTACGGATTGGGATTTGCCATTATTTCTGCGATTGACCGATTAGACTGCAGACTGAAATGCAGGAAAAATGTTTTCGATTTTCTAATAGTTTTAGTTATTTCATACAACGCAATACTGATAAACGAAAACCAAAAGATAAATGTTGTCAATTGACTGCTCTACATTAGACTGTTTTCCTTGTATTTAATTAAAGTTTTAATTGCAACTATGCAATGGTTGTAGATTACCTTCTATTCGTATTAGAGGTCACATGACTTCAAAATGGTAGACGAACCAACAGATCAAACACCACTCCTTTTTGCTCCAAAAGTTAAATATTTGCCACCAAAAGGTATGTTTTCCAAATATTTGACACCGAAAGCCAGACACGAGTTGGCAAGAGTATGTAAGAATTATTTGCTTCTTTAGCATGTAGAATAAAGGCTAGTATTTGTATAGGTCAAAATTTGCTTTTAAAAAATGCGTGTTTTGTTTCTGTTTCTGGATATTTAATCTCATTCATTCTCTGCACATAAGTAGATAAACTCAAAAAAAAAATAACCTGAACATTTCATCCATATCGGTCAATAGATAAGCCGTACTGAGCGGAAAATGTCCTAATTCGATGCACTACTGAACATAATAGTAGGCCTAAATAGTACTGGTAGTGGTACCGCAAATGTACCGTACATCGACAATGTACTCAAATGCATACAAATGCATACTAAAATGAAAAGATCCTGTTGGGCCTTGAGGCAAGGATCAATAAAAGCCAAACTTCAAAGAAATCCGACCAGTAGTTCGCCCTCCAGAGCCCCAAACGATGCACGGACATTAACATTTTACGAATGGACTAGAGACCTCTAAAGTACCAGTTACCACAAGGGTATTGGAAAACTATGGATTACAAAGCTATTGATTGGACTGGGAAAGTCTGGACTGACAGTCATCACTCTCCACCGCCTGGAATTAATGAACTGGTGCCCTGTCCCAACTCATTTCTCAAGTTGTGTCTAGTTTGGTATTACCAGTACAATATAGTTTTTGTAGGTTCCTTAAATAGGGTGTTATCCCAGGCCAATGTTCCCCGGGTCCTATCACCAACGTCTGACATTCCCCCAATCAGAATGGCAGGGTGCTGCATGGGTGAACTAGCAACGTGTTGGATGTGCATCATTTGAAGACACACTAGTATCCGAGTGACCGAGTGACTAGCTGGGCGCAACATATACATGCAGAGCCCTGCCCTTACAATTGGGAGAACACGAACTCTGTGGATAAAGAGACGCACCCCCTTAATTACACAATCGATTATGCCTGAGAAATGATTACTTCATGCCAAAATCCAATATGGCTGCCGATATGCCCCCCCCCCCTGCTTTTTTTATGACTTTTAACATACTTCTTGTTCCTTGTCTAGCAAAAGGCCGACACCAATTTTGTAACCTTTCTGCCAAGTGCCTTGCCCAAGAACCTACACCACACACTTGGTGACCCTTCTGCATACCAAGTGCCTTACCCAAGAACCCACACCACTACCTTTGTGACCCTTCTGCCAAGACCATTCTGCATGACAAGTGTCTTGCCCAAGGACCCACACCTCGTCCTCCCAAAGAAATTTCTAAATGTTCGAATTCATCGTCAGTTTCAAAGCTTTTCGTGCATGCAATAAAAGGAGCCCTGGCCTGGGGATCCTCTTCTTTTGTCTGCATCTGTCTGACAAAAATGGTTCCAATCACTAATTAAAGCAATGGTTTTCTCCTTTGTTTTGTAGGATGTATACAACAGCGTTATGTTTTTCTTGTCTTGGCTGCTCTGGGATTCTTCAATGTTTATGCCATGAGGGTGAACCTGAGTGTTGCCCTGGTGGCAATGGTAAACCAAACTGGGCACAAGGAAGAAAATGTGTCATACGAGTGTCCGCAGGATAGCAATGGCAGCACAGTCAATACAGATTCGGTAAGAACATGATGTTATAGAATCTCCTAAAATGGTTGTAGGGGAGTGGTACAAAATGGGACATCTTTTTGTCCTAATGCAAAGCCTCTTAAAGATCACAAGATTAATTTCTAATTTGACATATACATTGTACAACCTACATGTATCATTGCCACATTTGCCATAGCAGGATTATAGGATTCTGTTCCGAACATTTTTAATGGGAGCAATTTTAAAAGTTGAATTTTGTGCCCCACTGTGCCTCACGTTTGGGCTACAGTGAACCACCAGTACGGCTCTGACTCTGCCCCACTATCCACTCTTTGATTGAACCACTAGTATGGCTGTGACTCTGCCCCACTTTCCACTCTTTGAACCACCAGTATGGCTGTGACTCTGCCCCACTATCCACTCTGAACCACCAGTATGGCTCTGACTCTGCCCCACTATCCACTCTTTGAACCACCAGTATGGCTCTGTCTCTGCCCCACTATCCACTCTTTGATTGAACCACTAGTATGGCTGTGACTCTGCCCCACTATCCACTCTTTGAACCACCAGTATGGCTGTGACTCTGCCCCACTATCCACTCAGAACCACCAGTATGGCTCTGACTCTGCCCCACTATCCACTCTTTGAACCACCAGTATGGCTCTGTCTCTGCCCCACTATCCACTCTTTGATTGAACCACTAGTATGGCTGTGACTCTGCCCTACTATCCACTCTTTGAACCACCAATACGGCTCTGACTCTGCCCCACTATCCACTCTTTGACCTATAAAAGTGTTTTGTTATGACCTGTTGATTGAAAACTTGTCTTGATATTACATGTAATTGGGTAATAAGAATTAAGAGTGGAACCCTTGCCCCTCTGCTTGTGCAGAAATTGGTATCTATCAATTTCCGTGCGTTCGATTTTTTTTTGATTTCATCTATTGCAGGGAGTGAGGGATGTTAATTATAAGTTATGCAAACATTCACCCAAACTTGACTTATTTTCTCACTATTTCAGACTGGTGATTTTAACTGGAGCCCCTCACTTCAGGGAACAATACTGGGTGCATTCTTTTATGGTTATGTTGTAACTCAGATCCCCGGTGGATACCTTTCAGGGAGATTCGGTGGCAAGTACTTCTTTGGCCTAGGCGTCCTGACAACTGGCATCCTGACTCTACTCACCCCACTTGCTGCAAAGACGAATGTCTATCTCTTTATTGTGCTCAGAGTTCTTGAAGGAATCGGTGAGGTAAGCAAATACACCACAACCATCACAGCCACCACACGCTACCTACAAGCAGACAATTAACATAGTACAGTAGAACCTCTCTTAGCGGACACCTCTCTATTAAGAACACTAGTTTTGGTTCCAAATCGGTTGTTTCCATTCAATTTGACCTCTCTAATCAGGACACCCCTCTATTAAGGACAGCACTTGTCAGTCCCAAGGGTGTCCTTAATAGAGAGGTTCTACTGTGTTAGTGTTTGTATCGTGACTGGAGGTTCAGTGTAAATTTTGAGGGTCTGATTAATCGCTAATTGATTGAGTATTTCTGGTATTTTCACACACCTGTGATCACGTACTGGAAGTCTGCATTGGCAGAGAGAATTTCAGAATAACCTTCGATCTACTTGGAGAATGACAAAGATGTGATGCTGGCATTCACGTGCACATGCCAATATTAGCAGTAATGGGGTGGTGAATTTCAAGTTTGTAACTCAGAGGACAACAAGATACCTATCTCGATGGCCTAGTGGTTAAGGCGCCCGCCTCGTGAACGGAAGGTCGAAGGTTCGAGGCCCGCTGGTAACCTCTTTCCGATGCGGCCGGTTGGTTAGCCGCCAGCTCGTTAAACATAGGGTACAAACTGCCTTCTCGCCAGGCGCCTGGCATTAGAGATAGGAGTTTGGAAGTGAAGAGTGTCTCATAAGCCAAAAAGCTGGCTGGCCCTTTCATTAGGGGTGACACTATAATAAACAAACTTTACTTTACTTTATAGGCAGCAGCTAGGCAGGCAAGATAAAGTTTCACGAAGTCACATCTCACAGTACGTCAAAATGATTCACGCTTGTACAAGGAATATATTTAGTGCTGAATCTGACTTGACCCACTGCCCTTACTGTGTTATTAGTCACCTGAAGATGGCCAAATTAGACCCTCTGCTCCTGCCTATGGTCATCCTTTAAGCAATGAAAATCAGTACACTTCCGATGATATCTAAAGTGTTTTGTGTTCACTTCCAGGGTGTAACCTATCCGACCATGCATGCTATGATGGGGAAATGGGCGCCCCCACTTGAGAGAAGTCGACTGCTTTCCGTTGCTTATGCTGGTAAGCTAGCTTGTGTGTCATGTTAACCTGAATTCATTAAAATAAACAAATTTAAGTCCAGTTGCACCCATTTTGTACAAGAGATGGGAATGACTTCATGCCAATGATGGGAATTTGAGATTTTTTAATTTGATGTTTCTAAAGTGACTCAAAGTTGGGGAAAGAAGTTTTGCTGATGAGGAACCCATTGCAAGAATGAAGACCCACTCATTTGAAAATGTAAGCTAAGTCTTGTATTGTAATATTTCATAATTTGGAACCCTGTGTTAACATACAGTAGAACCTCTCTATAAAGGACACCATTGGGACTGACAACGACTGTCCTTAATAGAGAGGTGCCCTGATTGAAGAAGTCGAATTGAATGGAAACAACGAATTTGGGGCCAAAACTAGTGTCCTTAATAGGGAGATGTCCGCTATGGGAGGTTCCACTGTGTTTCAAAAGTCCATTTAGTTTCATCTCCTGGCACTCTATACATGCTTCCCGAAATTGGTGGCTTGCATTGGAACTAACTTTTTCCCCCTTGTCCGTCATCAAAGGCATTCAAGTGTGTTGGTCAACCATGACTATCTCCTTTGTCCCTCTACCATAAGGCCTAGTTTCCCCTTATGACATCACTATTTGAGACACTCAGCGCCCCATTTTTGGAAAGGTGTATAGCAGAACCGAGCCTCTGAGGTTTAATCCTTTTTGTGCGGCTGGCTAGATACTCTCGCCTCATGCTATCTGCACCATCTTGTGACAGGCTAGAAAATCTCGCTTAACTGACACGTTCATCAACAGAGGGCAGCACTGCATTGATAGCGCATTTACGATGTTGGCAAGATTTTCTCGTCCGCTGCACGTAGTTAAGACTCTATAGCACCATAGACAAGTACATCTGGCCAGCTGCACTGAAAGGTTATGGTTTTTTCAGTGTGGCCCCCTTGGACTAAAAATTAATTCTGGAAGTAAAGCTGGATAAAATTTTGGAAATTCACCAGGAAAGTGTTAAGATTCATTTTACTCAATTAAAATGTGCTGACACTTGATGACTTGCTAAAATCAAGAATAAATAAAGACTAGTCTTTACGAATTCTTGCTAAAATGTGTACCAATCGCTCTCTATTATGTCTACAATGTGCTGTACCTTAAATATGCCTTGCTTGCAGGAGGTCAGATCGGAACAGCTGTTTCAATGCCAATCACAGGTTATCTATGCAAATACGGCTTTGCTGGTGGCTGGCCATCAGTTTTCTATGTGTTTGGTGAGTATCACTTTAGTTAATCAACAATTTCACTTTTGCAAGTTACTGAATGGAACCCTATTGCGGACCCTATTGTCCACATGTTCAACAGGCCTTATTTAGCTAACTGATCTGCGCCAGACTCATAAAAATGCCACCAAAAGTGAAAACTTTTTTTGTCACGAACACTATCATGTCACCTCAGAAGCAGCTGGGTAGCAAGATTGACAATGACAGCATATACAGTAGAACCTCCCTTAATGGACACCTCACTACTAAGGACACCCTCTCTATTAAGGACAGCACTTTTCAGTCCCAAGGGTGTCCTTAATAGAGAGGTTCTACTGTATTTCCTTTCTTGTTTTGTAACTGGTGTCAATATCCTCGGCTGCTGGGCAGAAGTTTCAACGTGTGCAGCATCTCCTTGCTTACGCAAGTCATGACTTGTCAAACCATAATTGGCACCAATTTGTGCTGCTAGGACAAAGCGTAGAATAGACCGGTGTTTGGACCCAAGATCCTTGGAATGAAAGTACACCACTGTGCCCGACAACTGACCTAGGTAGCTAAAGTGTTGCTGTAATTTTAACTCTTTCAGACCTACGGCCGAGATATCTTGGCAGGGTGTTCATTTTCAAATCTCCTACGGCCGAGATATCTCGGCAGGCTCAATAGCAAAGAAACATCGTCGATTGATGATCCCAAGCAATCGCCACGCCATCTGCAGTCATTCTACATGAATGATGAATCAGCTAGATTGGCAGACGATATTCAGTGTATAGAGTTGTTTGTAGATGGCGTGTCGAGCCCAGCCCAGGGCTGAAAGAGTTAATCATCTTTTGTCTATTCCAGGTTCATTTGCATGCGTATGGTTCATATTCTGGATGCTTCTGGTCTATGACTCGCCGTCAGTGCACCCATGGATATCGGAGGAAGAGAAAGTCTACATCATCTCATCTATAGGTGATCCAGTCACAAAGGTAAACACATTGCTGCCATTTTGTACTAGGCCTATTTGATCCATATATGTTTTGTCTGCTCTGTTTGGGATGTTGGAGCGGAGACAAAACATCAGTCAGATTTCATTTAAGTTTGTTTTTTGCCCTTGCTCGGCCACTTAAGAGGATTTTCTAATTTTTTCATCCCATACCCGAGGTCAGTGGAATCGAAGGTGAGGCATACCAACCTCTATTGCGCCGAGGTGCGTAAATTTCGCAAGTACCCAACCCATCAGCAACACGAGGACGTCCTTCTTGGATTTTTACATGGTATGACGTCATTTTCCAAAACATGGCCGACGTCTTTTTTTGGCTCCAAGATACATGTTGTATTTGCCCCTTGAACGGCCGATTTAAATCTCCGATAGGTCATGTGGCAATATTTTGGCATGGAAATGTGGTCAGTTCTGATATATCGAGTTAATGTCTCACAGATAAACTGTATTTCGAACGATTTTAAATCCTTTCTACTTACTCTTTCTACTTCATCAACAATCGGGACAAGTCGTTTATTTTTCAATGTGTCACGACGTTCCATGATTGATCTTTTCCCATCTTGTCTTCAGAAACATGAGTCAGTGCCATGGTGTGGCATCCTGACGTCTGTGTCTGTGTGGTCCATGTGTGCCGCCCACTTCGGTGGTAGTTACATCTTCTATACCTTGCTAACCGACTTGCCAACCTATTTGGATGTGGTGCTGCATTTTGATCTCAAACAGGTAAATAAACATTGATTGTGAGTTGTTTCATTGTAACAATGCTGCTTTCACACTGCAATCTTAAACCTGTCTGAGATGTATTTTAAAAGCTACTTTAAACCCACTGTAACATATTTCAACCACTTTAAAACTGTTCTTTTCCTAAATCACTTCGTAAAGCGGTTTTATTGAACCAGTTTGACTCAAAAATATTTTAAGGTAGCACTGTGAACACCTTGAACTGATTTTATGAAGAAGACTTGAGTTTGTGAATGCACAGTTGGATAAAATATGGCATATTTTGCATCAACACACCACAGAACATAAATGACACAGCTTTGCAATGCAATTTTCTCTCCATGTTTTCAGGACGGCCTGCTGTCTGCTCTTCCATACATCCTTAACTTTATTGTGAATCTGCTCTCGGGGCTTCTTACCGATCTACTGCTGACCAAGCAAGTTTGGCGGGTCACTACTGCCCGGAAGGTCAACACTGCATTTGGTAAGTTCAATACAAGGACATAGTTGTTGTGGAAGCTGCATTGTAGTAAACCTCTGATTGGTGTCGAGACCATGAACAGTAGACACTCTTGAGTGAATGCTCTCAAATTGAGTTGAGAACAACGAACAGCTGACAATTGCCTAATATCTATTGGTGTCGAGAACTAAATCAGTGGACGCTGGCCTAATCTCAACTGGTGTCGAGAACCATAGACACTTGACACTGACCTAATCTAACCTGGTGTCAAGAACCATAAACACTTGACACTGACCTAATCTCACCTGGTGTCAAGAACCATGAAAACTTGACACTGACCTAATCTCTCCTGGTGTCGAGAAGCAAATGGTGGGCACTGGTCTAATCTCACCTGGTGTCAAGAACCATAAACACTTGACACTGACCTAATCTCACCTGGTGTCGAGAAGCAAAACGGTGGCACTGGTCTAATATCACCTGGTGTCAAGAACCATAAACACTTGACACTGACCTAATCTCACCTGGTGTCAAGCACCAAAACGGTGGCACTGGTCTAATATCACCTGGTGTCAAGAACCATAAACACTTGACACTGACCTAATCTCACCTGGTGTCGAGAAGCAAAACGGTGGGCACTGGTCTAATCTTAAACTGGTGTCAAGAACCATAAACGAATTATCTTGCAAAAGCCCCCTATTGTCAAAATTTGGACCTAGTGCTTGTTAAGATGCTGTAGTATTGGTTCCAAATTCTTAGTCTTTATGAATTCTTGCTATTACCTATTCATGTGTCTTTTTCAGCCCTCCTCTTGCCAGCAGCCTGTATGTTTGGTGCTTCTTTCATGGGCTGTGACTACTACATCGGAGTGGGTCTTCTTTCACTGAGCACCGGATTGCTTGGGAGTGGGACTGCTGGCTTCGTGGCAAGCGTAGTCGACGTCGCTCCACGCTTTGCTGGCTCTACGATGGGATTCGTTAACATGATGGGAAACGTCACAGGAATTGTAGCGCCCTTAGTGGTGGGCTTATTAACTAACAATAATGTAAGTGAAGCTTTTTGTAAGATTGAGACATATCAATATCAATATCAACATAATACTTGGGCACATTTCCGTGGAAACACCACGCTCAAAGCACCACCTCTCCAAAGTGCTGTCTAAAAAGCAGAGTTTTCAGCTGCCTCCTGAAAACATTCTCTGGCAGGGATCTCAAGTCAAGTGGAAGCTTATTCCACAGGTAAGGCCCACACTTAGAAAAACTGCACCCTCCACCCTCTTTCTAAAGGTTTCCTCACGTCACCTCATTTTTCTCTCCAGAATACCCAGGCTCAATGGAACAAAGTTTTCTACATCGCAAGCAGTGTCTCGGTGCTAGGTGCGATCGTCTACGTGCTCTTTGGAAAGGCAGAGAGAGAACCGTGGGGTTATGGAAAAGATGATAAATTGATTACGGAGAGTATGGCCACACCGCATGAAACCCCTGGCCCAGCACCGTTGGATCCTCAAAGACCTTCTTGGGACAATTCATCAGAGGTTTTAAGTAGGCGGGCTAGTCCGTTGAAAATTAATTGATCTGATTTTCAGGGGAGTACCAAGTGGTCGGGGAGGCGGGGTGTTTTTGACCATAATTTTTGCTGAGTTTTAAAAAAAGTCTCATTTCTCAAAATCTGAGCTTACCACCCGACCAAAGAAAAATTGAGTGGAGAACACTGGAATAGAACAGAATAGAATTTATTGCTCAACAAAATAGTACATCGCAAAGAGCACAGAAACTATACTATACAAATTACAAATGTACATAAGATGGATTTTTGAAAGGACGGCTCCTAGCAGAGCTATTAACAGTAAGCCAATATAAACAGAGTAATGATAACCAAAGAATACAAATTCACATACATTATTCAGAGCAGTTGGAGTGATTTTGACAACAAAAATGTTAATTTCAGTAAGGTATGAACACTGATGCCTACTTAGATCCCACAGTTGTCATGGTTGTGTGATACAGTTTGCTAGAGTGTATTGCGGTCAGAGGTATTATTGCAGCTCATGAACGCAATTCTCTTTTGCTACAGTATTTTCTATTGCTACAGATAGTTCTGGTTGTCATTGTAGTGACAAGTTTTCTACATTTTCTAGTCACACTACTGTTTAGCAATGCACTTTTACAACATTTCTGATACTGTGAAATAACTTAATTTAGCATTTGTGTGATGATTGCCATTATTTTACCTGTCTGTGGGAAAATATTTATAGTATTTTAATCGCACTTTCTTAACTTCCTTGGATCATGTGAGGAAATGATTGGGGTATTGTGACTTACCTCTTATTACTAAATACTACTGGGCATCATATTGTTTCAACTCTCAATTGGGAAATATTAATTAATGTGTTTGCAACAGTTTGTAGAAATAGGTTTTTGAAATTTGCCATTTGAATCAAGATTTTACCATATACATGTATTGGCTAATATCTCCTGACCAAAGATTCACTCAAATCTAGTGCGAATCAACACAAAATGATTCCCTGCAACTCGTAACATAGCCCTATTTGCAATATTGGTTATATTGCTGCGTTATAGACTATCATGTTGACGTATGCCAATTAAGCTTTATAGTTGAATTTCTGTCTCTTTCTGGTCTCAATACCGCGGATTAGCCAAATCCTTTCTTCAGTTATGTGGTATTGACCATGTGAATTTTCGACAACTGCTTACTCTTCTATACATGTATGTTTATATTGTTTCGTAGTGGAAATATTTCTGAGTGCATTATTCCCTTGTGTATTGTTGCAATCATATTTTACATACCAGTTTGTTGTAGTACGCAGAAGGGTCATGTCGGATTATTATTTATTATTATTAAAACATATTTTTAGGTGCCTTTATCAAAAAATTGCTCAAAGGCACCTTACAATCTTAAGAAACAATGTGCTCAAAGTACTAAAATACAGCAATAAAACAATTTAAAAAAATTAGGACCACATGATTAAAAACGAATTTAAAAATAGGCTAATTTAAAAAGATAGGTTTTCAATGCCTTCTTGAAGATGCCCAGGTCAGCAGTCGATCGGATGGACAGAGGAAGTTCATTCCGCAGCCTTGGGCCGAAGCCCCAAAAGATGTGAAATTATTGCTGATACATGTCTTGTTTCAGTCATTCCAGTTTCCATTTATAGCCTTGCAGTCTATAATGATTACCAGTAAATGTACAGTGCATTGTGAACTTTTGTGAGCATTTTTTCTTTTTCATAATTTGTATGATCTGATGTTATCACAGATAGGTAAAATATAGGTTATCACAGATAGGCAAAATATAGGTTGTGCATGCATATTAACCAGCTGAACAGTTTTTAGCTCACCTTTGGGCAGCTTATACAATACCATGGCGTCCATCATACCATGCGTGGAGCATGTTTTATAGCCGCTTGGGCTAGATGGCTGTATTTTTGCATGATGGTAGCATTGGGCAATAATATGTCCGGACTATTGCCATTTAAAAAGCTAATGGTTTTAGCTAGAGCAACAAACATTTTATTGTGAGTGCATGTGATAAGGATGCATCACATATCACAAGGGTTCTCGATTCGACCTTCTTTTCAAGGTCACAGAGGTCAAACTCGAAGATTTCACAGAAAGGTGGCACATTTTTACTATTTCACATAGACTCTTCAAAGTTGATATGTGGACACTTACTTTAAGCATCTCTACATGTTGACAAAGATTTAGGTCAATGTGACCTATTTTTCAGGTTTAAGTAGTCAAAATGGCATTAAATCTTAAAGTGATACTATGATGTGATTTACAACTTTGCGGAAATACGTCCGTTTTTAATTGTTGATCACAAATGTAAAGCTCAAATTTTCCATTTTTGATTAGATTTATTATAAAATCACTGATTGTAAACCACCGCGACCGCGAAAATGTTCATGTTGTGACGTCATCAACGAAAACGGCATCGAAGCATGCCGTCCGGGCGGGATTAAACCATCAATTTCTAGAAAATGTGCATTTCGATTCGAACACCTTACCGATTTATGAGAAAGTGACGTGGTCATTTGTCAAAAACAGCTAAAACATTATATGGTGAAATTTGACACGAGTTACCCTTTAAGTGTGGGGTCATACATCAAGAAACTTCAGTGTGTGATCTTATCTGCTTGTTGTAGTTCACTGGCATGACTGGTGACAAACCTGGGGAAAAAAGCTTTTGTTATGTAAATCTGACGGTCACCACCTGTGCAAGAGGTAAGCACAATGGCCTTGGCCATTTCAGCATGATGGGGCATTGTATCTTTAACAAACCACATTCTGATTATTTTGTGGCTTCATTGTTAATGCTCAAGGCCTATGGGTGACGGACATGTAAGGTGTTTTTCCAGACTATTTTTGAGGGTCAAACTGATAATCGTCTGTGATGATTGACATTTATTATATATTTTATGGTGTTTTAAATATACAAACTTATACAATATACCGGTGTACTGTTATTGTTAGCCGTCTCAAAATAACCTGCCGTCATGAAAAAAATTGTTGGTTTGTCTCTCTGACAGTCATACTAATCAAGGATATCACGGAAATGTAGGTAGCACACCTTTGTTGTGTGATTATCACGGATGCACAATGCTTCATTTCGTATGTGGCGAGTTAATGCAAATGTGCTCCAATTTGTTATGTTATTACAGTAGAACCTCCCTTAGCGGACACCTCTCTAATAAGGACACCCTCTCTATCAAGGACACTGGTTTTGGTACCAAATTGGTTGTTACCATTCAATTTTACCTCTCTAATCAGGACACCTCTCTTTTAAGGACAGTACTTTTCAGTCCCGAGGGTGTCCTTATTAGAGAGGTTCTACTGTAGTTAAGATATGCAAGGTGCACCATTTGTTATGATTTATTTAGTTTAGGAATTCTGCAGGTGGGTCTTTAATTATAGGCTGTCCGTGACGTACTGAGCCATGCTGTGATCCCATTACAAGTACAGTGGAATCTCCCTTAGCGGACACCTCTCTATTAAGGACAA
The DNA here is from genome assembly GCF_910592395.1 of Lineus longissimus. NCBI lineage: Eukaryota > Metazoa > Nemertea > Pilidiophora > Heteronemertea > Lineidae > Lineus > Lineus longissimus. Next base: position 8,991,213 of record NC_088326.1, read on the forward strand.
CCTTTCAATTCAATTAAGGACACCAGTTTTGGTCCCAAATTGGTTGTTTCCATTCAATTTGACCTCTCTAATCAGGACACCTCCCTACTAAGGACAGCATGTGTCAGTCTTGAGGGTGTCCTTAATAGAGAGGTTCTACTGTATATGTAGCAACTGGGTTAAAGCCTGTCCAAGACGACCAGGCTCATGGACAGCATCCCACCCTCCTCAATCCTCACTCGACACTCAATCAACTGGATAGGAGGTCACAGCATGGCTCAGTAGGTCAGGGATAGCATCCCACTCCAGGACACATTAGTCGCAGTTCCACCTATCCTAAAACCCCGTGTTTTTTCAAGACCTGTGTCTTCGCCGTGTGTCAAAAAACCCGGGGCGCACAAAATACACCTATCAGTGGTGTTAGATAATGGTTAATAGCCCCGGCGACAGGTGCGCTGTAGGTAGGGAGCTCTCCTGTGTTTCTTTCCCGTTGGAGGGGAATTTTGCATGCACAATACCGAGGCAACTACACCGCGCCATCTGTCGCCAGATCTTAGAACTTGCAATTGCCGTGTCTATTCAGATTCCACCTATCAAAAAACCCGTGTTGAACACGGGTCTAAATTAGCCCCCGATTAGCCCCATCGAGCTCGATGGGGCTAATAGACACGGGGATTTGACACACGGGTCTATTTAGACACGTCAATTCATAGGTGTAAGCGCAAAAGACACGGGGATTTGATAGGTGGAAGTACGACGACTGACGATGTGGTAGCAACCAGGCTCAGTTTCCTGGGACACCATGCATCAAGCCGACGTATCGGGAGTGAATATAGGTCCTAAAGTCTCCTCCTTTCAGGAAGGATGGATATACGCACAACGACGGTGGATTGGAATAGACACCCTGCCCACCCACTCAATTAATAAACTGAAGATGCGGTCACAACCATACTCGAGTCTGCGACTGCCTCCAAGCTCAATATGTCTCCGACATCACCATCCCAGCCACCCACTCATAGAAAAACTAGATAAGGTAACAGCCGAATTCTGAATATGACCTCATTCCCAGTGTATTCAGTGAGTGGGATGGTGCTGCCTAAGACACACTGAGCCTGGTCTCCAGTGTAGCGAGGGGGCAATAGGTTGACACCGGGTGGTTGGGATGTTGTGTTGTGCTTAGTACTGAGCCTGGTTGTGACCTTACTCCAATATATTTATGAGAGGGGCCTAGTTTGGGATGTTGTCTCAGACATACTGTGTGTCCTCATCTCGAGTGGTATCCAGCAGGTGGATGGAATGCCGTCTCTGACCTACTGAGCCTGGTTGTGACCTCCTCCAATATATTGATGTGAGGGGCCTATAGTGTAAGATGTGGTCTCAGACATACTGTGTGTCCTCATCTCGAGTGGTATCCAACAAGTGGATGGAATGCTGTCTCTGACCTACTGAGCCTGGTTGTGACCTCCTCCAATATATTGATGTGTGGGGCCTATAGTGTAAGATGTGGTCTCATACATACTGTGTGTCCTCATCTCGAGTGGTATCCAACAAGTGGATGGAATGCCGTCTCTGACCTACTGAGCCTGGTTGTGACCTTACTCCAATATATTTATGAGAGGGGCCTAGTGTGGGATGTTGTCTCAGACATACTGTGTATCCTCATCTCGAGTGGTATCCAAAAAGTGGATGGAATGCCGTCTCTGACCTACTGAGCCTGGTTGTGACCTCCTCCGATATATTTATGAGAGGGGCCTAATGTAGGATGGGGTCTCAGACATACTGTGTGACCTCATCTCGAGTGGTATCCAACAAGTGGATGGAATGCCGTCTCTGACCTACTGAGCCTGGTTGTGACCTCCTCCAATATATTGATGTGAGGGGCCTATAGTGTAAGATGTGGTCTCAGACATACTGTGTGACCTCATCTCGAGTGGTATCCAACAAGTGGATGGAATGCCGTCTCTGACCTACTGACCCTGGTTGTGACCTTACACCAATATAATTATGAAAGGGGCCTAGTGTGAGATGCTGTCTCAGACATACTGTGTGTCCTAATCTCGAGTTGTATCCAACAAGTGGATGGAATGCCGTCTCGGACCTACTGAGCCTGGTTGTGAAATCTGTGAGGGGCCTAGTGTGGGATGCTATCTCAGACATGCTGTCTGTCTTCATCTCGAGTGGTATCCTACAAGTTGATGGAATGCCGTCTCTGACCACCTGAGCCTGGTTGTGACCTTACTCCAATATATTTATGAGAGGAGCCTAGTGAGGGATGCTGTCTCAGACATACTGTGTATCCTCATCTCGAGTGGTATCCAACAAGTGGATGGAATACCGTCTCTGACCTACTGAGCCTTGACCTCCTCCAATATATTTATGAGAGGGGCCTGATGTGGGATGCTGTCTCAGACATACTGTGTATTATCCTCATCTCGAGTGGTATCCAACAAGTAGATGGAATGCCGTCTCTGACCTACTGAGCCTGGTTGTGACCTCCTCCGATATATTTATGAGAGGGGACTAGTGTGGGATGCTGTCTCAGACATACTGTGTGACCTCATCTCGAGTGGTATCCAACAAGTAGATGGAATGCCGTCTATGACCTACTGAGCCTGGTTGTGACCTTACTCCAATATATTTATGAGAGGGGCCTAGTGTGAGATGCTATCTCAGACATACTGTGTGTCCTCATCTCGAGTGGTATCCAACAAGTGGATGGAATGCCGTCTCTGACCTAGTGAGCCTGGTTGTGACCTTACTCCAATATATTTATGAGAGGGGCCTAGTGTGAGATGCTATCTCAGACATACTGTGTGTCCTCATCTCGAGTGGTATCCAACAAGTGGATGGAATGCCGTCTCTGACCTACTGAGCCTGGTTGTGACCTTACTCCAATATATTTATGAGAGGGGCCTAGTGTGGGATGTTGTCTCAGACATACTGTGTGTCCTAATCACGAGTGGTATTCAACAAGACGATGGCATGCCGTCTCTGACCTACTGAGCCTAGTTGTGACCTTACTCAAATATATATTTATGAGAGGGGACTAGTGTGAGACGCTATATCTCAGACATACTGTGTGTCCTCATCTCGAGTGGTATCCAACAAGTGGATGGAATGCCGTCTCTGACCTACTGAGCCTAGTTGTGACCTTACTCCAATATATTTATGAGAGGGGCCTAGTGTGGGATGTGGTCTCAGACATACTGTGTGACCTCATCTCGAGTGGTATCCAACAAGTGGATGGAATGCCGTCTCTGACCTACTGAGCCTAGTTGTGACCTTACCCCAATATATTTATGAGAGGGGACTAGTGTGAGACGCTATATCTCAGACATACTGTGTGTGTCCTCATCTCGAGTGGTATCCAACAAGGGGGTGGAATGCCCTCTCTGACCTGCTGAGCCTGGTTGTGACCTTACACCAATATATTTATGAGGGAGGACTAGTGTGAGACGCTATATCTCAGACATACTGTGTGTGTCCTCATCTCGAGTGGTATCCAACAAGGGGGTGGAATGCCCTCTCTGACCTGCTGAGCCTGGTTGTGACCTTACACCAATATATTTATGAGAGGGGACTAGTGTGAGATGCTATATCTCAGACATACTGTGTGTCCTCATCTCGAGTGGTATCCAACAAGAGGGTGGAATGCCGTCTATGACCTACTGAGCCTGGTTGTGACCTCCTCCAATATATTTATGAGAGGGGCTTAGCTATAGTGTGGGATGTTGTCTCAGACATACTCTGTGTCCTCATCTAGATTGGTATCCAACAAGTGGATGGAATACCGTCTCTGATCTACTGAGCCTTGTTGTGACCTTACTCCAATATATTTATGAGAGGGGACTAGTGTGGGATGCTGTCTCAGACATACGGTGTGTCCTCATCTCGAGTGGTATCCAACAAGAGGGTGGAATGCCGTCTCTGACCTACTGAGCCTGGTTGTGACCTTATTCCAATATATTTATGAGAGGGTCCTAGTGTGGGATGTTGTCCGAAAGACTGTTTGTCCTCATCTCGAGTGGTATCCAACAAGTGGATGGAATGCCGTCTCTTACCTAGTGAGCCTGGTTGTGACCTTACTCCAATATATTTATGAGAAGGGCCTAGTGTGGGATGTTGTCTCAGACATACTGTGTTTCCTAATCTCGAGTGGTATCCAACAAGTGGATGAAATGCGGACTATGACCTACTGAGCCTGGTCAGTTGTGGCCTTACTCCAATATATTTATGATAGGGGCCTAGCTATAGTGTGGGATGTTGTCTCAGACATACTGTGTGTCCTCATCTCGAGAGGTATCCAACAAGTGGATGGAATGCCGTCTCTGACCTACTGAGCCTGGGTGTGACCTTACTCCAATATATTTATGAGAGGGGCCTAGTGTGGGATGTTGTCCGAAAGACTGTGTGTCCTCATTTCGAGTGGTATCCAACAAGTGGATGGAATACCGTCTCTGACCTACTGAGCCTGGTTGTGACCTTACTCCAATATATTAATGAGAGGGGCCTAGTGTGGGATGTTGTCTCAGACATACTGACATGACGAAGGAGTAAAAAAGCCTGATCTCAGGATGGTTCTCGGCATCATCACCGTCAAATCAGCTCACCCCTCGGCCTTGATTTGATTTGATTCCACTCTTGGAGAGACTGTTTTGGTTGATAAGTTAAAATGGGTGGAGCTGGCCTGTGGTCACACCTCATCAGTCATCAGCCCGTAACGTTATAGTAACCAGCCTAAAGGCTTTAGGCTGGTTAATAAAGGCTGGCCTGAAGGCTTTAGGCTGGCAACTCTAACCTAATATAAGCCCCAGGTAATAAGCCTCTCAAATCCAAATCAATTTTGGCGGGAATTAGTAGTTCCCATGGTAGCATGGTAGCATTCGTAGTAAATTCTTTGATTCATTCATGCCACTCCCCCAATTTACAGGTAAATGATGCAATGTCGACACACACCCGTGAAAACAAAATAGTGCCCACATATATCCACTGCCAGCACTTCAATACAAGAAAGAAAATTAATCGTACGAATTATGGGAGTTGGATAATGCAATTTCCAATTATTGAGCTAACCAAATGCTAATGTTATTGCTATTTGTTGGTCCAGACACACTGCGAAATTTCGAGGAATTCCAGCGCACTGATATAACCTAATTGAAACGTCATTAACCTCGATTCCGAACCGGTCTGCAATTTTTCAAGAAATATGTACATTGCGACCGTACATGTTTAGTGCATTTGAATGTTTGGAGCAAATAGAATACATGAAAGCGAGGTTAGATTGTCCTCGCTCTGTACCCACGTCACACTAAAATTTCACAATGGCATCCATCGGTTCATCGTGCTGCTGCAAAATTTAAACGGGAAGGGACTTTACCCCTTCCCTTGAGTCAAACTTATGACAGTGTGACGGTGTGGAATCATCAGAGGAACAGCTTGCGGAGTTTGGGGAGGATTAAAGGCCCAAGTGCGGAGAAAACTGTGATCTAAGGTGAGGCGGAACTGCGATCGTTCTGCTTCGAAAACTCCAGGATCTGATTCACACACAACGTACACACTCGATTTGCACTGGTATGTTTCGTCATCTCGATGAAATTTGGTAGAAACTCTTGGTCATCATTTGTCATTATGTATAGTGTACTGCATATTTTACGGATCTCATACACGGATACACGACCCATGGACTGTTTTTAGGACTACGATACTCTGGGGAAAACGGTTATCACGCACTTTCTTTTTGCGCAGTGCTGCAGAAAATTCAACGAGTCGTTCTGTTAATATTCATTGTAAACAGTCACAGTGCAGAACAATAGTGATTTCATAATTTCACAATTCTTCAGATGGTTGAACAATCAGAAGTCGTGTTATATGTATTGCTAATGTTAGATTCGATTCATGGTGCTAAAACGATTTCATAATCAACCATATCTCAGGGATTGCAACTTGACTTTGTAACAAAACGTGTGAAACCAAGCTGCTTCTTTTTTAACACTCGAAGAGGGTGTGAACAGTTTGTGTTGATTTGTCACAGTGTGTCCGAGTGACTGTTCCCCAGTACACCTATGCCCCTCACTTGACAATATTCATCAATGCTAATAATCTGTGATAAAATTGTGGATAGTTTGCGTTTCCATATTACTTCTGTAGGTCTATCCCAAGGCGTGAAACTGTAAAGTTAGGACCCTTTTCAAACACCTCAGGTTTACTGTAATAACTAGGGCCAACTTTTGTTCTCATCTTTCCTCGGTGTAAATATACATGAGTCTCATCAGGACTCGGCCGAGGCCTCTACTTATTCAAAATGGACCACGAAAGCATGTGGACTTTGAGCCACCACCCAGTGTAGCAGGAAATTTAAGTCCGGACTTGCAACCGAATAGTCCACCTATTTTTCCGACAAATGACTGTCAAAATGTGTTACAAATCGGGAAATATATACTTCAAAGGCAGCTGGAAGCAAATAATTTATATAAGGCGATCAATGTTGATAATCGGGAGGAGTATGTGTGCAAGGTCAGTATAGAAAACTTTTCCCATCATGGCCAACAGTTTATTACGATGGCTGGGAAAGGTCATGAAATTATTTTTTATAACTCGGGCGCCCAACATAGTAACGCCCGAGCTACTATGGCGGCGCCCAAGTTGCTATGCTGGGCGCCCAAGGTATGTTGGGCGCCTGTTATTATGTCGGGTGCCCAAATTCTAAAAAATATTTTCATGGCCTTTTCCTTTATCTATTGATAATCCTTTCAAGTTTTCAGCAGGTATAATATTTTAGGTGATGAAGCAGTTGGATATGGTGGTGCCAGTATGATTTCAAAGCTTTTGTCTCGGATTCAGGACAATATAAGTTGTATAACATGTTTCTGGATCTTGCTAATATTTTTGGTCAAAAGCAATGATCTGAAACAAACTGTTCTGAATCTAAATCATTGTTTTGTCATCTTCACAGAGAAGCAACATTGTGATTTTGATGTTCATTTGCCAATAGGTTTGGGGACCAGGATGCTTGGCGTATGGCAGTGATTGGAATGAGGAACCGGTGCGATTTATCCGCCGCGTGGCGCTGCAATCGATCATACCAAAACTCTCCATTTCCAATGCATTATCATGTTATTTCTGAGCCCGAAAACGATCGCTTATTTTCGACCGATTTCGGCGACGTTTGCATATTCCTGTTTTAAATCTATTGAGCTATCAGTTTCTTAAGATAATTTTGCGGAAAATATGTGCGATGCCAGTTATTGGGCACGTTTTCTGTTGTTGAAATCCTGTGCAAAAATGTACGCAATGGTTTCCCGTGATTGACCTCATGCGACGTCAACAGACCAGAAAATGACGTCATGGCGTCAGAAGGTACGATCGATTGTGGCGGCGCCACTGGCATTTATCTTAACGCCGGTTCCTCATTGACAGTCTCAAATGATGAAGACATCATGCACTTACCAGCAAGAGTGGCAATCATCAAATTCACCATCGCAGATAAAACAACCAGCATGTGGAAATTTTTATTGTTATTTATTCTTTTAAAAAATGTCCAAAATTCATGCATGACATGCACTAGCCACTAGGCAGTTTGTGAGGGCTTCAAGGTCTTTACAGTAGTCAGTTCATATTTTCCAGGATTGTATTCTTAATGCCAAAATACATATTTTTTATTAATGTTTTCATATTAACTCACACATACTACTACTACGACTGTGGACTTGTCATATTTTTCACGATTAGACAGTGGCTCCACTCTCGGGAAAACTGGACTGGTGGGTGTTCAAAAGTCATTTCATTTCGAGGAGACAATGGCACAATGATGGTGTCCATGAAGGGTAGATTGTCATGTGGGCCTTTACTACAGTCATATCAGTGGTGTGGAATGGTTGGATAGGTTGAACAGTCTTATTCAGCGGTCAAGTACCCATTTAACATAGGGTAAGTAGGCCCTAATCAAAACAACATGAGATTGGACCAATTCTGTTGCTAGGCAGTTCACTGGTCAGGTATGTCAGGGGACTGGCGTGACAGGCCTATAAATTGATTTGTTGACTATCATTAGATTGGCATACTTCACACCAGTTGTTGTCAAAACAGTTTGCTCACATGTGCCGTACTGCATGTACTGGTTTGATAAACACAGCACTGAAATTTCGCTATACACGGTTTTCGAACTCTATAGTGTATGTAGTGTTGACCTATAGAGGTTAAGAAGTCCTACGATAAGCGCTAACTTCATTGACGTAAGCATGTTGCCACCTGGCAAAGTCAACGCTCACCGCTAATCTTGCCCCACCACGCGAAATATTTTTAGCTCAGCTGACAAAGTCAGCAGAGCTAGTCAAATAGCTATTCGATTGGTGTCCGTCCTTCCACCCATCCTGCCATCCTTCCATCCATCCATCCATCTGTAGGCAAAGTTGGGCATTTTGTAATCATACAACCGAGGCACTTCAAATCTAGTCTTGCTTATAAACACCGCAGAAAATGTTGCTTTCGGAAAAAAATTTGGGCGATTCGACTCAAATTCAGCTCCCCAGGGGGCAAAATGCGTAAATGAAAAAACAATTTTTTGACGCTCTATTCCAGCAGATAAAAGCTCGAAATAAAGTTGAAAAGGTCTTCATGATACAGAAGTTTTGATATAAAATAGATTAGTGTTGATTTACATCACCAGTTGGCGGTAGTGAGCAAAACTGTTGTTTGACCCCGGATGACCCCGCTTTAAATTTCCCGCCGGTTACCTGGAGTACTATCATCAAGAAAATGGCGGTGACCTTTTTATTTCTACCGGAGCGATGATTTTGTAAGTGACAAATTTTCTTTTTAAGCCTTTACGGAAACGTATTTTGGTACGAAACTTTACACGTTTATAGAAAAGATCAACGAGAATGTGTTCAAATGCCCTCACAACGATGAGTTCAACAGAATTTGGTCAAAACAACCTTCGAATGGAGTCAACTTTCTTTGCGAAATTGAAGCGACGACTTCATTATTTATCGTAATTTATGCAGATCTGAGTCCAGCTGATGGGCGATGTTTTGATTTGTGTTCAAACTATTGGAAACTTCGGAAATTAGTTCTATTAGTTCTACTATTCTGTAGGAGTATATTTATTATAGCCATTGATGTTGACAGCTAAAAGTTTCTTGTCCAATCACGTGACCTCTCCAACACTCGATAATGCACTCTTTTCGTCCACGTTTTAGGCCAATCTTCGGCCTGAACATGAAATCTAATAAGCGCAGTACTTAAATCAGATGTTTCTCTCGCCTTGAAAACATTCCTGGGTAAAATCCATTGAGATTAGTCGAGTTAATCCACTTTTTCCGTGCCTAAAATCTCTGCCGCTGAATTCTATAAATAGAAACTATTAACATCGCGGCAGTGTGGTTCCCATTGTGCGCCCTCCCACTTCACACCATGTCAGGAACTTTTACAGAGAGAGAGGGCGTGCGGTAAGAAGAATGGCCAAAATGACGTCACGTTTTCCTGGCAATGCCTCTTGCCAGACCAGTCAAGCATTGGGAAAGCATCTTTAATTCAGACAACGTTAGAACTAGAGAAACGAATATGTTAATTTGCAAAATTAAAAGCAGATTTCACCACTAACCAGCCAAATCGGAATACGACGGCGCAAAATGTTCTCGCTTTCCTCCTGCTAAAAAACCTTGTTCCCGCACTCCTATTTTAATTTATCCCAAGGAATATGATATGATCTGTTTTCACTTTTTGGCTCAGTCACCGTAGGGGAGTCTATGCAATACTGCAGTGTCCGTCGTCCGTCGTCGTCGTTGTCCGTCGTATCCTAGTTCAAAAACAGTGGCACGTTTTTTAACCGCTAGGCCTATGAACTTAGAACTTTGTACACATGACCCCCTAGGTCAGATGACCCGTGACACTAAATTTCTGTCCGATCTGATTCTCTACTTGGCCACCAGGGGGCCAAATGTGGATGTCTAAAAAGTGTGATATCTCGCTTATTAGTGACTTGTTTTCGATAAAACTTTTGTGGTAGGTACTCATAGCAAGGATACATCATATATCTTACGGGTTTTTAATTTGATCTACTTTTCAAGGTCGCAGAGGTCAAATGGCGTGAATTGGCCGTTTGAGTGTAACTATGGCACGTTTCTCAACCACCAAAGCTATGATGAGCTTGAAACTTGGTACATATAACCCCCTATATCAGATAACCTCTGGTGCTGAATTTCAGCCTGATCTGATTCTTGACTTTGCCACCAGGGGGCCAAAACAGAAAAAGTAAGAAGTGCAATAGCCTGCTTATTAGCAAATTGTTTTTGATGAAATTTTTATGGCAGGGACCCCTAGCAAGGTTACCTCAGATGTTGCACGATTTTTCGGATTTGACGTACTTTTTAAGGTCGCAGAGGTCAAATGGCGTAAATTTGCCGTTTGAGTGTAACTATGGCACGTTTCTCAACCGCAACAGTTATGAACTTGAAACTTTGAACAAATGACCCCCTAGGTCAGTTGACCTTTTACACTGAATTTTGGTTCGGTCTGATTATTGACTTGGCCACCAGGGGGCCCAAACTCAAAACTCAAAAAGTTCGATTTCTCGCTTATTACTGATTTGTTTTTGATAAAAAAGTTTCATGGTAGGTACTCCTAGCAAGGATACATCACATATCTTACGGGTTTTTGATTTGCCCCACCGTTCAAGTTCACAGAGGTCAAAGTTGAAAACTTTACCGTTCTTGGTACGTTTTGTCATTGTTCAATGTAAAGAGTTTTAATTTTGTGTAATGATGCATCTAAGAAGCCACTATTTGTATGCCAAGTTTCAGCCAGATCGGAATTCAAGTATGGCCGAAATTGCATGTTTTGTGGGTTTTTCCTCGTATTGTGGCAATCCAAAGGTCGTGAGTTCAAACCCCGGTCAAGGACAGCCAAAAATATTTTTATTTTTCATCTTTTCCTTTTTTCTTTTCTGAGTTCTATTTTACATTTTCTTTATTTGGTGCCATAGATTTAATTAGGCGGCCATCTTGGAAATCGTTTTTGCCGATTGCTGTAGTGTAACAAGTGATGGAATTGTTATGGTCGGGTGGATGTGTCTACATCACATATCACCCTGGTTTGTTATTTGACCTACCTGTCAGGGTCACTGAGGTCAAAGTTAAAAATATATTCACCATTGTCATGGAGTGGCACATTTCTTCACTATCATTTTCACCTAGACTCTACAAGCTTGGAACCACAAGTCTCGGATTCACCACTTGGCCAGGGCCGGCTCTTAACTGGTCACAGATGCATGTATAAATTATAAGAGGCCTACATACTGTAGCACTTTCTGTAACTGTCTACTAAAAATACTTACGGTGAGCACAATGGCCCCTGGCCGTTTCATTTGTAATTAAATGGTATTCATATAATGAGATCAATAGTAGTGTCCGTGTCAGATCCCATCATGGAGGTATAAATAATTATTTATACCTCCATGATCCCATCGTTCAACTAGTCTTCTCTCCCCAGGTGCCTCACACGGACCTTCACGTCCCCATACTCAAGACCAACTCTTACAATATCGCCCTCAAAACAACCCTGGAGTCATGAATTCACAGGTGCTCCTGTGAAATCTCAGTTCTAGTTTATTTATCAAACTTTATCGAGGGTTACCCGGTTATCGAATCGAATGGATGTGTCGATCGTCGGGGCGGATTGATATGTGGTTAGGTTGTGCGTCCAAGGCGATTACTAATAGGTCATTCAGTTAGTTTGAGAAAGATCATGATCATGAAGATGCGTGTTGTGTTATCATAACTGGAAAATAAGTTGAAGTTATTATTAGTACTACGATTCTTACATGAGTAAAAAGTAGACGTTTTAAGCAACACAATAATGTTACTCCCATTTTTTTCTGTAAAGCTATACTGAACTAGGGATATCTTCCGTTGCCTCCTGTAATATTTACATACCATGGCTGATTAGTTCAATCATATTTCATCCAGCTGGCAGCTCTGCATTGGAAATTTTAGTGGTATAACGTGTTCTCTTGACCTTCAAACAGTAGTATAAAGCCGATATTTACAACTTTATACCCTCAGTCCTATGTTATTAGGTCATCCAGCTGAGCGCCAGGCCCTTGGGCCTCTTGTTTATTCTGTAATAGACTATAAAGACACCGAATTATGCCTCTTGGGTAATAGTTTGATACGCGGTTATGAAGCCATTACAATGTCGGCGTCTTCAATTCAAACAGGAAAAGGGGATCCATATGTGACACGCCATGTCGAAACAAGTCGCATGTCGCACATCATTTTCTTCTATTATGTGCTGGTGTCATTTTAGGCTCATCTTCTGTGCAAGCAACATGCGACTCATTTTGTCGTGGTGGGTCACATATGGGCCAACAGTGTAGACAATATAATGATAGGATTCTCCTTCAAAATCATCATTGTACAAAAATGATTATGGAAGGCATAGGCAATGACATAAGATACCAGCAGACCTTGATCAGTGGGCCTACAATGCCATTTATTGGCTTGTGAGTCACAATCAATGACATAGCAAAATTTGCGTTCTTGGTAAGTTCGCATCTAACCTTACAAAGGTAGTTTTTGCACAGTAACGTACAGTTAGCGTTAGTGTTCTTTCTAATATGTGACTCGCTCTACCAAAACTAGGCGCTTGTCGCATCTGAACTTGACAGGTTGATACGGACTTGTTGTTCATTTCCCTATTGTAGACCTTTTGTGAAATGTGACCAAATCAGTTTGTAATAGATTTCACAAAAGGTCTACAATAGGGAAATGAACAACAAGTCCGTATCAACCTGTCAAGTTCAGATGCGACAAGCGCCTAGTCTTGGTAGAGCAAGTCACATATCTTAACCTCTCTGACATCAGGAAAAATTGTCATGTATCAGTAACCACTATTTATCTTTCAAATTGGTGTCATCCCCAATATTAAAACTACTAAAACTCAGTAAAAGTATACGAACATAGAGAAAAATAACCAATATATTTTTGCAATGTTTTTGATTGAGGTGTTGACCAAATTTTTTTAATAAAAAAATTGTTTTCACCAATAACACCGATTTAACCAACACTTCAAAGAAATCATCCATCTGAACTCAGAGCATGACCCTCAAGCCAGGTGCTTAAGCGATATCAACTCCTAGCACTTAATGAACCATGCATATATCTACCCATCATCATTAGAAAAACAACCGTAATGCAATTTGATTAACTTGGGAAGGCTGGCAAACTGTATTTTTCCTAGGTTTGCCAATGTCTTTATCCACCCTAATCCATGATCCCAGAAAACCCATCCAATGACAATGATGACCTGGTTTGGGTTGGCTTGGTCAATGAAGAGTGACCCTTTTGATGGCATGCCAGACATTTTATTTTTGACTTGGGCAAATTTTTGTCTGAGGTTATGTAACTTTTTTTCTTTGATAAGAAAGAGGACGCTTCCAATCTCAAAATAGTTTTTGACGATTCTTTATTGAAAAGGTTTCCATGCTGGTGGTGATGGTGAGAGGAATTCTACCACTTGAGGAGTTCTATTTTCTAAAGTTTATTTTAGCTTGTTCTTAGTCAAGCCCTTGGTGACCACAAGAAAACTCTGTCTTCACTTGTTTTGATTTCAGCTACTGTGAAACTGATAGGAGGTGGCCAGTCTCACTATTACACAATCTCGGTGGTGATTCTTTCTATTTACTTCACTGAGGTGTGGACCTTGTGGAGGTGGGGGGGGGGGGGGGGGGGTTGATGTAATTATGATGTGCTGATTGCACAGGGAATATGTGGTGTCAAGTCAAAGTTAAATCACCTCTTTATGGTTCACTAAGCTTTCATCGACATAGGGCCTAGCTGGATGCTGCATGTATGCCTATGGAAACATGGCAACAATAACATGGAATGACATGTACTCGTGAAAATATTCTTCACGCGAAATTTGTCTGTTCTATCTACAGTTACTTTTGTCAATGTCCTGCTATTGATTTAATGATGACTGAATTAATCCTGATTTACATATGTAGTTTTGGTAAGCTTTTTGCTAGACACAGTTTTACATTCCATGATCATGTTCATTGAATCACTCAGACTATTGTGGTACCATCTTGAGTAAAGTTAGATCATCCTTGAACTGTCAGTCCCTAACTCTTTTATTATTCTTTACTGCAGGTGATACAAGCTCTCCATTTGTTGTCACAAATGAAGAGGGCTCCCCCCTAAAAAAAACCCAGGAAATATATGTATTTGTACAGGTTGGGGAGTGACATTGGCAAATCTTTCCGATGTTTTGTATGGATGCCTGGATAGGCCAAAAATCTGGTGTTCGTTGATGTTTGTTCAAAAAAAATTGCAATGAAGTTTGTAAAACGTTTTCAATTCTTGTGTCTTTCCAGGTGATAAGTGTGGACAAATATCGAGAGACTCTCGCCGCCTACTGGCGCTGCGACTCGCACCAACATATAAATGAGATTAAAGAAATTCTATTGGGCGAGACCAATGCGTACGTTTTCTTTGAAACAAGTCACGGCGACCTTCACAGCTATGTGCGGGACAGACGGAGACTCAAGGAGGAGGAGGCCAGTAGGTTATTTGCACAAATCGTTTTGGCGGTGGACGAGTGCCATGAAAACGGCATCATTCTACGAGATTTGAAGCTTCGGAAATTTGTGTTCAAGGATAAAGAGAGGTAGGTTGTTCTTTTGGCCAACTGACCCTAAGTACCTGCGATTCTAACAAGAAGCACTGTCACTCTAAAAATGATCTTAAGGGTTGATCATAGGCATCACCACATTGGCAGGAACTTGAAATCCTAAAGCAATTAGAACTCATTCAAAATGAAGTGAATGCCAATTTCAACAAGGGTGGAGTATTTTCTTTGGAAAACAATGATCTGCTTCCACACTTCGTTTTGAAAGAGTTCCAATTTGCTTTAGGATTTCGAGTTCCAGCCAAAATTCTTTGGTTGCGACACGCCTTCAGATCTGTTTGATATTATCATGAAAAAAATATGCAGACATTTTATTGTTGCTGGCATGCGTCGTACTATAAAAGATTTATCAAATGTCATTTCTTATCACAGCACCACCTCACAATGTGACGTAATGAAGCTATCAATTGTACATGTACTATTAACGGTTGCATCGTTGACATTTAAAAAGACCAAGCAGGTGGCTTGAGTATTTGGTATAG
Organism: Lineus longissimus; assembly: GCF_910592395.1. Classification (NCBI taxonomy): domain Eukaryota; kingdom Metazoa; phylum Nemertea; class Pilidiophora; order Heteronemertea; family Lineidae; genus Lineus; species Lineus longissimus. The sequence goes on from NC_088326.1 coordinate 9,006,359, forward strand.
ACATGTATGGTGATAATGACGTTGTATGCCATCGATCTTCATCTAATCCACCCACACTATGACGTGAGAACTCACCTGATCTTAGCAGGTCCCTGTAACCAGCCACCCACCTGTAGACCTGGCATTGCCATGGTGACAGTCGATGAAAGCTAGCAAGACAGCTAGCAAGACCGCTACGGTTAGCAACAGGGACAGGTTGTGATGTACCCTGAACGATTGAATGCCAGCTCGCATGTCAGAGGCGGATCCAGCAGCCGGAAAAATAGAGGATGACATTAAACTTCCTGGGCAGTGTGTTCCAAAATATCAAAGTTCAAAGATTTTTCAAGAATTAGGGGGGGGGGCATGCGTCTGCATGTCTTATGTTTACTGGGGATTGTCAATTTTGTCCTACATCAGTTTATACACATGTTATAATAAAAAAGGTCTAAAGGGTGGGACTATGCTTCCCGAAATTGGTGACTTGCATTGGAACTAACTTTTTCCCCCTTGTCCGTCATTAAAGGCATTCAAGTGTGTTGGTCAACCATGACTATCTCCTTTGTCCCTCCACCATAAGGCCTAGTTTCCCCTTATGACATCACTATTTCACTCGGACACTCAGCGCCCCATTTCTGGAAAGGTGTATAGGACTGTTTAGTGTTTTGTATACTTATGTACTTAGTACCTCAATTACTGTAATAGGTGTTTAGAATAGAAAGTGCCACTCCCTGGCGTGCCTGGTCTTCATGTCATCACTATTGGTCACAGTATTTTGCACGGAAATTGATTATCATCAGGATCCAGTAGGCATAACTGAGTCTTTGATTGAATCATAAATCTTAAATTGGCATGAAATTCTTAAAATCAGTTGCCCACATGTTGATTCTTAATCTTAGCTATAGCCTGCACAGTCATACATAGCATCTGACTACTACAGGTAGCACTGCTGGTGTTGCCATGACAACGCATTGGATTGATGACATCAGCAAATGCGTGGGTAGCCAGCCATTCAGGGAGTGAATGATAGCTGGAGATGTGCACCATATGGATGGCTTAGTTATTTGTGGAAACAGAATACTCTGTTTTGTTTGTCAATTTCTGTTACTCCTGAAGGTGCATCCAGTTGCCGCAAAAGGGTGCAAAGTAAAAATAAGAGTACAGTAGAACCTCTCTATTAAGGACGTGGACACCTTCGTGACTGACAAGTGCTGTCCTTTATAGAGAGGTGTCCTGATTAGAGAGGTCAAATTGAATGGCAACAACTAATTGGGGACCAAAACTAGTGTCCTTAAAGAGAGGTTGTCCTCAATAGAGAGGTGTCCGCTAAGACATAAGAGAGGCTCTACTGTACTTAGTATCAAATTTTATGCATTGCTCTAGAGTCCTAGAGAGTCCTATGAGTGACTTTAGAGGCTGCGACCTTAGACGTACTTAGTCCAAATCACGCTCACGCTTGACTTGGGCATGTCCTACGCGCTACTGGGTACTGGGTAGCGCGTCAATCACGCAAATTCAGGGCTTACAATTGTGATTTGGACTGTATAGTGTATGATATTAACATGATGATTGTGATTCGATTGCGGTTATCGATTGGTTTTGAAGTGCAAGTATTCATCTTGTCCTCCTGGCTCTGTTGCATCTACTTGAAAAATAGTTTGTTGTGTTTGTGTGGGACTTTTAAAAAAGACCCACACAGACTGAGACACAGCTTGAGTGGAATTGGAAAGCAAGTGTTGGTTCCTAAGTCAATTCTAAACAATTAGTGAGTGCAAATTTCTAAGTGATGATTGGGTTCGGTTTCGAGACTAATTCACCCACAATTGGTTTTGTGTACACAATAGAAAGTCGTAACAAATGGCTCATTTCCTGGAAGTTAACGAGACCTTCTAATTGGTCACCGGACGTCAGGGTTTTGCAATATTGTTCAACTGAAAAATTTATTGCACTACTACTAGGTAAAATCATGCTAGTAATAGTATCTATATTGATATACTTCTAGTGAAATATAGAATAATTAAGAAAATAATCCCTGAAATTTGTAATTTTGCATTATTTGCTCCAGCATATGGATGAAGAGTAGAGGCAAGAATCATATTGAGATGGTTTCTTTTTCCTTGCATGCTGCAGTGAATCTGCTGTACATGTTGTGATAGATCCAGGTGAATTTGGCGTAACAATACATACCAAGTGAGCTTGAAGAAAGACTGTTCTTCTGGCCTGACTTAGGCCCAGTGATGCTAATTGGGGCTTAACTGTAGAAGCACGTGAACACTCATCCTCCTTGGTGGAGGAATACCCTTTGGTTCGGTTTTAGATTGATTACCACAGCACAGGTATGGTGGCGTTGCGCAGTAAAAAAAGCATCTGAAAAGATAGTATCCTAACTCATTGTAGATACCAGGAGCCGCCATGTACCGTGTTGACTACTCTCTGCGCTTTCACCTTGATGAATATACTTGCCGTTAACAACCGAAGTACTTTTGCTCAGAGTACGTTAATCCACAACCCAGATAACTACATGTATAAGGTACCGCCTCCCGCATTGATCAATAATAAAGGCGGTTAGGCCCAGTAGGTTTTGGGCCGGGCCTGGGCATGTACAAAGGGAACGAACATGACAAGGACTCGAACTGTCAAAGGCTTGATTGCATCATTAGTACATGTAGTACACCTGGGTGAAATGACAGCCTATTCATATTGGAAGATCTGGGCGGTGAAAAAGATGTTATTGCCCTCCCCAGAATGGCGACTGCGGTTGTTAACGGCAAGAGGTTAAAGTAGTTATGCCCAAGAATGGAGTGAATAATTAGTATGCAGATGAAGTGAAAGTAATTTACATAAAAATTGATGCCTATGTTTAATGTGATAATGATTGAAATAATGTCACTCCACGCAAGGATTATGAAATAAAAGGTTCGAAGGGAGGGAGGGCCATAGCTCACAAAGACCAACCAGGTTGGTGTTTTTTGGTCCCCTGTTGAGGGGCTCATTATTTGGTCGGTAAATTTCAGGGAGTGAATGAAGTTGATGTAGACACTCCTGTTGTTGGCTCCACCCACACAGGCCTCATCCAGCTGTGCACTATTATAATTGATGTCATCTGTTCCCAGAACTCATTTGTGTAGACACGCGTCACTGTTCCAGCCAGATCAACAAGGTGATGCAATGATTGGGGATGGGCCTTTGAATTTAATGGTTCAAAGTTGATTGGCCTCATCACAATGTTTTAATAAAAACCACAGATGATGTAGTGAAGAGTCTCCACATAGTCATGGCATCACGTACTCTATGCCAGGAACAGTTTACCCTTGTCTGTTGGTGCGTGCATCGATGCGCCTGACTGAGGCAATTACTCCCAGGGATGGGTAGTCCGATTGGTTTCATATTTCTGTGGGAGTGGGGTGTGGTGGCTGGGTTTGTGAAGGTGCCTAGCAGTTTTTGACCCAATTCAATGTTCAGTATGGGCACAAGGCTGTATTTCGCATGCCGGATTGTAACTACTGTACTGATTGAGTCAGAATTTTCGTTGGCACAATGGTGGGATGGGGTGTGGGATGTGCCTTTTGTTGAAGAGATGCCCTATTGTTTTTTTTCTTCAGAATTTACTTGACAGTGATATTTCTCCCGTGGCTCTGGTGTGATCTGACAGTAATAACTTTAGTAGAAATCGGACGTTTTTAAAATCTGTATTTGCCACTGGCTTCGCGTTGCCTCTGGTTAGAATTGGCATGGTCTGCAGTACGCATGCACAATGCATTTCATCAAAGGTGATTGATGGACTGTGACGCTTTCATACTAGTAGTTGATCTAACTTTTTTGCACTTGGCCATTCTGCGTATTATCAATATTCAATTCATTTGCATGGTAAAAGAAAAATCATGGAATGACCTCGGCTTATGTAGGCCTACACGTCGACCTCCATTATGTACGATACAGAGAAGTGTGATTACTGCGCAGATCACCTGATATGTCTGCGTCAAGCCAAGTTGGTTGATATTATAAGTGTAGGCCGACAGTCCGAGTGTACATCAAGCTCCAATTGTCCATTGTTTTGACTAGGCCGGCCTGACGACTAAACCCTATTGTGTAAGTCGAAATCACTTATGATGACTCATCTTTGATCGAATGTTTCATAAATGCGTCTCGTAATCTAGATCTGCATGTACATGCAATCTGGAACCTACGTGTAGGCCTCGAGTAAACATTATTTGTTCGTAAAAATGCCTGAAAATATATTGGTTGGGCTGATTACTGAGTACTGCATGGCTATATATAACATACTAAAGTTTTCAAGAAAACCTTTTTAAACAGACTCAACCACTACATTCTGTTACCCTAAACTTCTATTCAGTCAACCCAACTCCCTGGGTTACAGAGTAAAACTTTCCTTGTGCTCCACATCACGTTGGTAGGGGTTGAACTACCACGGTAACCACCTCTGGTGGTTGTGTCACTAGGGTTCCCAGCTCCTCGTCAGAGCAAACCCCATGCATAGCAACCTGCAGCTCATCGTTTGACCTGATGCAGTCTCTGCACACACCCGTTACTCCCTCAGCCGGAAACTAACTGCCATTGACCAGGTTCTGGTGCGGTGGCAGCAGTATCCTCAGAGACAATGTGCCCTGTTTGTCAATAACACACCAACAATAGCTGCACACAATAGCCTGACCTGCTTCTCAGTCTCTCAGAATGCCGTGTGCACCCTCGAGCGTGGTGAGAACTGTAGAATACTGTATTTTACGATGTTTGGCCTTTGGGTAACAATGTCGAATTCCCTGCAAAAGCCAGCTGACCTGGTCTCTTCATCCCCTCCTCCTCTTCACCGGGTAAGATCAGCAATGTATGACCACTCTGGATCTTTGGCCCTTGTTCCTGGTGTGATATCATGAAGACTTTCTCTTCTTACTCTCTCTTATCCACAGTGTATCCTCAGTATTGAGGACAAAGTCCCCCCCAAAAATGTTCTAAAGCAAATTATTCTGGTGACTCACCCTGAAACCATTGGATGAGAAAGGAGTGTTACTGCACTGTTTCTCCTTTTAATATGTTTTGAAAGACAACATGGCCAGAATGATAATGGGTAACTTAGGTAAATCCTGGCATCAAACTCGCTGTAGGGTATTCTGTTTGGTGAGAAAAAGTGATGGCAGACATATCATTCGTAGTAAAAATAAACAGAACAAATTTCTTAGTTGAAATTATAACTTTTTGGTGCTGTAAATATACTACATTCAAATTTGAGTTTTCATCCAGTTGTGTCTCCTTCACCAGTGTCCAAAGAATTTATGTTTCATAAAAATCAATCGTATAAGAATGTCCCCAGTGTTTTCAGTTGGTCAAAAGATTGTATCCTCAGACAGTTGTTAGTCTGAGAAGGTGCAGCGTGAGGAAGCTGGAAACTTTGCACAGACAATGACAACCTTTACGGAATAAGGAAGTGTCTTTGTCAGCAGAGGTTAGCTAAAGACCTTGTCATTGTGCGCACACGACAATGTAACCTAGCCTGACCCAGAATCCTCTACCAGCACTCGCAACAAGTGGCCAGCCCCAGTTGCATGACTTCTCATGTCTCTTCTGAATTTGTAATTTGTTTCTTTGACGAGGAAAATTAGTGATGTGATTGCAGGGCTGTGGTTTACCTTGGAGACGTATTGTGTCACAAATTGCTATGGCCTTCTTGAGGAGACAATGAAGGGTGTGTGACCTGGGGTGTGAACTGGCCCAGGTGAGCCTGGTGCCCCATTCATGGAGGTTGATATAATCTGGAGATGAAAAGAACAATAAATTGGCAGCAATGTGTGGGTTAGTTTAGTTAGAAACTGCCATCTAACCAAGTTTATACATGTATCATGATTATACAGGTAAAGAAAGCTAATTTGGTTTGGAAGTAAAATTTAAAAAATTTCTCCATATTTTCTCAAGTTTTGGGTCTTTATTGTTTCGTATTAATAAGAAGTTGGGTCTTTTTTAGGCATTGTGAGAGAAAACAGTAGATATAAAGAAATTATTGTACAGTTTGTTGTCTTTAATTTTCAGCATTCTAAACTATTTCAGAACTTTCCAGTAGAGGTTTAAAACTTTGTGAAGTGAGGTGTCAGTGACCAGTCACAGCAAAACCGGGCACACTTAGCACAGAATGACACCAGGAGATAGGGAAGAAATTGATCGACTCAGATTTCACAAAAGATAGACGACATTGAAATGAGCAACCAGTCTGTCTCAACGTGCCAAGCTCTGAGCAACATGTGTCCGGATTTGCTGTGTTTCCATTTGTGTTTACTGTGATGAAACCAAGAGATGATGTATGACTTTTGAAGCCCTGATTTATTCATTCCACCTTTTTGTACAAAAATAACGAGTAGTCTTTTTATGCCTTTTCTCACCACATATTTCAATCTCCTATTTTTCAGAACTCAGTTGAAACTAGAAGGATTAGAAGATTCTTGTGTTCTTGATGACGACACCGATGACTCGCTGATGGAAAAACATGGCTGCCCAGCATACGTTTCGCCAGAAATACTCAACACGAACGAATGCTACTCGGGAAAAGCTGCTGATATCTGGAGTCTGGGTGTGATGTTATATACCATGTTAGTTGGACGCTACCCGTTCCATGATACGGAGCCTGGCGCCCTCTTTACAAAAATCCGACGTGGGCATTACACGATACCAGATACCATATCATCAAGAGCGAAATGTTTAATTCGTAGTTTATTACGCCGAGACCCACAAGAGCGGTTGTCTGGCAATGAGATTTTACGACATCCTTGGTTCAGTAGTCGGTTTCCCTGCCGTGGACCGCTGCGAACGGATTCAAAAGACTGCGACCAGACGGTGCCGGACGTTTTTGGAATTGATGACTCGTCATTCTTCCTTTAGCATAGAGATGTTTTAGCAAGTTGTAGAATTGATTTCATCTCTATTTAGTTTACCAGAATCGCCCAGATATAAAATGCAATGGGCGACGTTTAAAGTTGGTGTCAACACCAGTGTTCATTTTGTAAAAATGTTCACAGACGCCGATGCTGACATTAACTTTAAAGCCACCCGATGTTGTCTTAGAGAAAACTATTGATAACCTGAGCGACTTTGACAAACTTTGGCGAAATATCGAGTTATTTAAATTGTTATCGGTCTTGAATTTGCCATGCGCTGTTTGGGGAAATATTGCGATTGGTCAAGAAACGTAGACTCAAGCTGTCTTACTTAGCCACAGACCACTAACTTCCATCTGCTTCACACTATATTCCGGGTGTAGTTTTTTGTGAATAATATGTGCAAGTGTTCTACTCACATGAAATTGTTGGAAAATTGCGAAAAACTTGGGCAAGCATTGTTACATCAATTCAGAGCGGAACTTGGACCATCGGATTGAAAAGTCGCTCCTCAAAAATTCCTTTTCAGTGAATGGTTTATCCAAGACAAAGATCCAGAGAACTCTATCTTCACTTCAGTAGTGTTTATTGTTATTGTTGGTTGTTGATAAAATTACAAGTGTGGCACTGCAAACCAGACGTTGTGCGTGGTACCGCTGTTGGCCACCAGGGGGCATTGCCAGGTATCGGAGAGTGCACTTGCTCTATATTAGAGATGATACTTTGTATCCTTGTACCAAGCTTTGTGTGAATATTGTCAATATGAAATATCCCCTTCCTTCTCCTGAAAAGTTGACCGCACTCTGCCTAAAAATAGCAAATTTTGACAACTCAGAATTATCTTTTAGTCAGAGTGTGGGCTAACTTTACCCTGATTCATGTACATTATGATTGTTATTCTGTCTTCATCTCATGTTGTACAATCGAAAATGGCAAAAGGCTGCAGGAATGAAGGACTTTATTGTCAGAAGTTGGTAGTACCGCTAATAGTTTGCCATCCAATACAATACAGAACCTTCTGTGTAGTGGACCACTAAACTTAACTGCCACCTACCGGTAATAAAGTCCTTCGTTGATTTTAGGAAAAAATTTTGCATGTGCTCTGACATCTGTAGCATAACATGATGGTTTCTGACTTGAAGTTCTAGTAGTGTGTACTACATGTACATTGATTTGTAGTAGTTGCATGCACTGCAGCGCATTCTTGCATGTGCTAATGACTGTGTGGTACAGATGCTTTAGGAAATGTACAATACAAGTTGCCAAAGAAGCCATGAGTCTCCACACTTGGGCAGGAAGACTTATGTGTTGTGTCAAGAGCATTCTCTGGAGTTTGATGAGGTCTGCATGCATGTACTTGATTGACACTCTTAACATGACAAACTTCTGTGGGGTATTATGCATATTTTACTATGAAATTTGAAACCGGAGCACCTTTTTCTCCTCTTGCAAGTCAAGAGTTTAAAGTCAAGAGTTTAAAGGCCTACGCTGTTAAAAATTTTGAATTTGTAATTGAATTTAAAAATGTCCAGTTGCGAAAATACATGTTGAATATAATTTTCAACATTGCCATTGTGTTAACTGATATACAAATACTATGAATACCAAGTTTAAACAAATTTGTATTCATAATAACTGCACTACGGCATTGTGTATTAGTGGATTTCTATTTAACTGGACCACAAGTAATTATGAACAGTGTACCCCTTTAACAATGGATGACATACGCCTAGGCCAACCCAAAAAACTAAAATCACCTTCTCATCCCCGCCTGTCCTGATTTTGGGCGCTGTCGAAAATATTTTTCTTTTCTTCTTCTACATTGTGCCATCACTCTTTGACATTTTACATTAGACCACATGTTGCAGAGAATTGGTGATGGCACTTTCCCTACAAAAATATGAAATTTGAAGTTGTTTATTTTTTGTCTCATCCCCCTCTTCCAACTGGAGTGGTATACATGTAATTTCCAAATGAATCGCCTCATCATTTGCCGAGATGCAACAGGCTATTCCCAACACCTCGCGTGATGTCTTGAGGCACATTTTGGTTTCCTTGGCAACGAAACGACGGAGTCGGTCTTTTGCGTCATGCAGATTAATGATGTGGTGAGGGAATGAATCACAGAAGTGTTAACGTCATCTTATTAACCACTTCTTGAGTTACTGTGCGCTGGTTGGTTGCACTTTTACAGTACTCCCGGAAAATTATTGACTCGAATCATCGCGCTTGTGAATCGAGGCTGCTTGGATGCCTCAGAAGTGGCAGACAAGCATTCTCACTATGTACACTTTTGGATGTATGTGCAGTGTGGTCTCTTTAAATATCAACTATCACCGCTTCCCCTACCACTCAATCCAAGGTTAATCCCTTCATGTACTTGTGTTGTGTCTTGTTTATTATTTGGTTGTCTGCCGACTTTTGAGGGAATGGTCTTTTTGGGAGGCGGAAATTGACCCAAAATGACTATGGTATCACAGGATTTGAGATGGAGGGAAAAAATGGGGTTGGAGATGCTATCAGAAAACAGGCAAAATATGACTAACAGAAAGCGTGATTTCCCTTGAATATTCTGATCGGGATGGCTGATTTAAACTCAAACTAGCCCCTGCAGATTATTTGGAGCAGAGTTTTCTCAAAAAGCAAAATTTCTTGAGACCAAATTTCATTTTCCGAGCAGAAATGTCCATTTTTGCCCCCCCCCCAAAAAACTACTTGCGTACATATATTTGGAAGAAAGTTACTGTCAACAAGTGCATGAATTGCTATTGGGAATCGGAATTGGCTTTTTTGTGTTTTTGTTCGGGTGTTTTGTAATTTGTTTGAGTATGTCTGTCCCTTCATTGAATGGTTTTGGTGTTCGTGAAAGGTAGAGGCCCTGTTGTGTCAAAAGTTCAAAATGCTGAACAATTTCAAGCCTGTACATGTATGTTGCATGTTAGTACTTGTAGTGTGAGAAGAGCAGCCGTGATTGATAATTATGGGTAAGTCCAGGAATCCTCCTTTGAAGAATGTCTTTGGTAATTAGTGTAATATCTTGTGCCCAGATGGCAGCACCTCCTGGTCTAATGCAGTTTATGGAGAAATTGTTGAGGGGGGTTATTTTATATGAAATGCTGTTTTTCTTTGAAACAAAGGTTTCAAAACAAAAAGGGAAAATGTTTGGGTCATATTCTAGACTTTGGCGTTTCCAAGTTTGCTGCTCATGCTGGCTCGCAGGCCTATGAATCATGACTCGACTGGACTGGTACATCTGTCTAAGTGCAGCAAGACAATTCAAAGAGAAAGAGAGAATTCATGCACCAACTGAAATCTGAAAGTAACGTTTTCATGAAAAAGTTTAGTGGAGCAAATCTGATGTTTACTGTTGTTGTTTGTTCAAGTCAAATATCCAGTATGGAGCCTTGTGCATTGCATCAAGTCTGTTTATTACAGAAATCCGTAGACATTTTACTGGCAAAGGCCACTTTTTTACCTCTTAGGGTAAAGTACGGGTAATTTAGAATTTCAACAAAGTATAAAAAGTTCAGGATGAACGTCCTGCAGTAGGAGTTGAACTTCATGTAATTTTCAGGTTTTTAAACCGATTATTATGAGAACTACTGTAGAAGATTATTTTCTGTGATGTTAAAATAGTTAATTAATTTAGGGAATAAAATTGACACGCGACTTCACAAGTCATTAAAATAAAAGTCAGTGGAGTTTCTGATAAAGCCAGACACAGTCGTTAACTGTAAATATGTACATTATTGAAAGATATCTATAGTTAAAGCACCAATTCCACAAAAGCAAGATCTTTTGAGAGAAGTGTTTGCTTTTATTTTGGCCACTTTGACTTAATCTCTAACAAGTTCTTGGTAGGCCTTCTTGTTGTCACAGTCTGTTGATGGCCATAGATGACCTTGCTGTGGCGAGGTTTGGTTCCCGTCCCTGAACATGGGTGTGGATGGGGGGAGCCCACAGGTCCAAACTCGCCTGAACCAAGTGCAGTGAGGTTGAATCTGGTCATAAACCAAACTGAGCTAAAGAACATGGATGACATGAATTACCTTCACACCTTAAGACCCCTTCTCTGCAGGAAATTGAGAAGTGTCCTATTATACTCGAACTGAAACAAAAATTGCAAAAAGTTTTTAAAAGAAAATTTTATTTGTCGACAAACATGGCTGATGGAGCACTTAATATTGCTAATCACCCTTTGAATGCATTTTAAATAAAAAACTGTCTGCAAAATATTTGAAAATAGGGCATTGCTGTATTATGAGTTTGCACAAATTTTGGTACATTTTCTAAAAATAAAGTCCACAGGGATACATGCATAGTGAGGACTAAAATGCATCTGGTCTGTATATAATATTCTTGAGAATTGCTGTCTATTAGAGAAAAATAAAAAAACATTATGAAATAGAACCTGTTGATTTGATTATTGTTTTTTTCTGACTTTGGTTGTGCAAAAAGGAGCACCATCAGTAACTCATAAGTAGCGTACTTTCATGTGGTCACCTTAGTCACCCGTTGGTAGGCGCTGACGGTATGGTTGTCATGGCTCCTAACACAGCAAGAGAAGGAGTAATGGCCCTGAAGCCCTTCAACGCCAGCGATTTCTAGGCGACAGGACTCGCTGCAATTGACCACGACAAATCGTCTGTAATGTGGATCACCACAGCAACTTGTTGGATGCAGTCTTTGGCTGCATCTCGACCCAGACTGAGTTCTCGAGGATTGTTAAGTGTGAAGTGTACTGCTAGCGGACGACACAAGGTTATGACAAGATCATCCAATGTTTACGTTTTAAATTGACCAATAGTGGGCCTTCCTCATGTGGGGAACTTCAATAATGGCAGACTTTTGGACAGCAGAGCGGGAAGACCACAAATTCAGACCCGAAGTTGCCTTTGTCCCTTTGACATAAGTTCAAGAGACTATTCAAAGCTGCTGGAAAACACTCTGGGAACTCTGATTTGAAAAATTCGTGAAGCTTTCAGGGTCCTCGTCAACGAGTTCTGGGAGGAGGTTGTTGAAGTACCCTTGTGCATCTTTTCTTCTTAACTATGGGCAAACCCACCTTAACCATCTCCCAGGCTAAAAGAACCTCCTCTTCTGTGTTGTCTCCTCTTGATAAGGAGAATGGCAGTCCGGGTAACCATATATACTCTTCCCATTGTTCAAAGTGAAATGAAAATCACCTGGACTAATCATCGTATTATCAGTAGGCGATGTAATGAGGAACCGGCGCGATTTATCCGCCGCGTGGCGCTGCAATCGATCATACCAAAACTCTCCATTTCCAATGCATTATCATGTTATTTCTGAGCCCGAAAACGATCGCTTATTTTCGACCGATTTCGGCGACGTTTGCATCTTCCTGTTTTAAATCTATTGAGCTATCAGTTTCTTAAGATAATTTTGCGGAAAATATGCGGGATGCCAGTTATTGGGCACGTTTTCTGTTGTTGAAATCCTTTGCAAAAATGTACGCAATGGTTTTCCCGTGATTGACCTCATGCGATGTCAACAGACCAGAAAATGACGTCATGGCGTCAGAAGGTACAATCGATTGTGGCGCCGCCACTGGCATTTATCTTAACGCCGGTTCCTCATTGTTTAGTGTGGACACCTTCAGTGGTATGACAAGTTTGTCGTGAGACTCGGCCTAACGAGACAATCGCGTCGTGTCGCTGTGGTAAGGGCTTTGTAGATCTTGAAGCAGCCGCTTTTTTGCAGTTGACTAAAAATTCTGCTACTTGGCAGTTGTTATGATGGCAGTCTTTTGGAACACGTCATGTTCAGCTGTTGTTCTATCATCATGATGGTACATAACAAATGATTTGGCTGGAGACTTGCGTGTTATCCCTCTCAACTTACTCTAAGCTCTCAACAATGGGAGTTTCCTGGAATACATATTTCCGGTTGTGTTTGAGCAGATGACGCTCTTGTTTATATAATATTATACAGTAAAACCTCTATTAAGGACACCCTCGTGACTGACAAGTGCTGTCCTTAATAGAGAGGTGTCCTGATTAGAGAGGTCAAGTTGAATGGGAACAACTTATTTTGGACCAAAACTAGTGTCCTTAATGGAGAGGTTGTCCTTACTAGAGAGGTGTCTGCTAAGGGAGGTTCCACTGTATACTTGATATTCAAAACCAAGGCCAGTGGCGGGACTTGTGGCGAGAGGATGGGACTAAGGTATTCATTGCAGTGGGCGTGCCATATGTCAGAGAGGCATTGACAGGGCAACCAGATGGAACAGGGAGTGCTTAGCCTAGTATGTTGGTATGATTGATGGGGGAGGCTAGTCAAACAAGGGTGATGAAATGAGCTGACATTCACATGCCCTTGAACACGACGATATATTTCCAGCTGTCATTCAATTTTGTCTACTGTGCAGACAGAAGCCCCAGCTCTTGTAGGCCTAGGTATCGCCAGTGCCTGGAGCGGTTTATCAGGATAGCTGTTTGGAGGATGGCCAGAGTATCCCAGCGCTATTTTTAGGGATGACCAGACGTTTACCTGGGCGAAGTCATTTTAAGTTGACCTTGTCTTCAATAACTTAAGTCTTAATGTGAAAATTTTAATGGGATTAACTGAGAGATAATGCCCTTTAAGGATACTTGATGTAACTGTTAGCAAGAACGCGTGGAACATCTGTTAGGGGACACCTCTCTATTAAGGACACTAGTTTTGGTACCAAATTGGTTGTTTCCATTCAATTTGATCCCTCTTATCAGGACACCACTTGTCAGTCCGGAGGGTGTCCTTAATAGAGAGGTTCTACTGTAGTCTATCTGTTCTTGCCGTTGTCGAGCATGCAATCCAGCTGAAAATTATTTTTTGGTGAATGCACAACCAGAGACGTAGAATCCTGGTTACGTCCTGGTCAATGGGTGATATGAATAAAGACTAGCAAATGCTTTTATCTAAATCTCCATGTACATTTACACTAGGCCTTCCTGTACAAAACCGGAGTAAAAGCATTTGCTAGTTTTTATTCATATCACCCAATGTTTTGGCCAGCATTGACTTCAATGCTTCATGTCATGACACAATTTCCTCTTGGATGTTGGAAAGAAATTGTGGTCAATAAAAAGACAACTGGTCTGTCCTAGGCAAGAGAAATCCACGCCACCTGCTGGGATGTCCATCCCCTATTGTATTCAAGGTAAGAAGTACCAAAAGCCACACTAAAATGTGACCCGCTCTACCAAAACTAGGCGCTTGTCGCATCTGAACTTGACAGGTTGATACGGACTTGTTGTTCATTTCCCTATTGTAGACCTTTTGTGAAATGTGATCAAATCAGTTTGTAATAGATTTCACAAAAGGTCTACAATAGGGAAATGAACAACAAGTCTGTATCAACCTGTCGAGTTCAGATTCGACAAGCGCCTAGTTTTGGTAGAGCGAGTCACAAATGGTCGAAATGTCTCCACAAAACTAACAAAGTCATGATGTAATTAATGAAACAGGAATTTTGTTTAATCAGTCTCCAACCGGGGCAAATAAATATGCTCACCACAGGATGCGAATATCAAATAAAGTCACACCTGTTTTATTCCAGGCATAAAATATGATAGCTGTTTTAACATTTCTCTGCAGCAATGGCAAATGAACGGAAAAAACAACTCAAGGTGAGAATTATACGATGCTATTTGAGTTGACTTTTGTCTAAAATATAAAATTTTTCTTGAAAAACTATTAAATTTAAACAAACACAAATGAAGATTTTTTCAATTTTTTCACAGTAGTGTTTTTCTAAAATATACCGGTAACCCCCATAAAAACGTCGTACATTTTGTTTGATGCAGTCTCGAAAGACAACTTGTGAAAAATGCACGGCCGATTTATTTGAAAATAACCTTCTCTCTTGGCCGACAGGTTTGCCACGCTCGCAAATGAATTTATAAGGAAGAGTTCATTTCAATCTAAACATTGAAAACATAATTTTCATTTATGTTGCATATTCTTTCCTTGACGATATGGAATGAAAGAACTCCACACACTGCTCTTCGACAAACCTAAGGTCGGATCATTTCCAAAATTCAAAAGAAGATGAAATCTCTTGATGAATAGATATCTCGGCCATCTGCGACGTTAAATGGAGATGTTGGCGTTATATAAAATCATGAACAGTTAAAAAGTGCAGAATCCATCATTATTGATGGATGGAGCCTTCGTACATGGTGCACAGTCACACAAGTTATACATCCAAGAAACACAATGGAATTTAGATCAGACAATACCCAGAGATTTCACATTAATAGCATAACAGTCACAAGCTGTAGTTCCATACTCCCCCTAGCGGCAACTAGGAAAACTAACACAACTTCCCCAGCTACGAGTCAACGACACCCATGAGCTGGCCACATGTTACACCAATGACAAGTCTGAGGTCCTAATTCAGAGGCTCAAATTGGCCCAAGGAAACCTCCAAGCAAGTAGAAGTTGGACTCTGTACTGCCACCCCTATCCCATCTATATAGTGTATGGCAACTATACACGATGGAATATACCACTTGGGCAGCAAGGGTGGACAGCTGGCAAAACCCTCTTGGTTCATCATCAAACCATACATAATAAAACATGGAGAATCAGCCCTTTGCCGACTGCGTCCAAATATCTCGAGATAAATCACTCTGCCTGGTACAAGAACTGAAATGACAAGCTTGTCTTGTATTGTTGTAAGATAATTGGCTTCTAATCCCGCATTCCACAAAGGGTTAATGCTCATCAGCTTCGTATAAAAAGAAAAGATGGTTCCGTCTTGTTCCTTCTTTTCAACAAGGAGACATCTTATCTCCTTACCAAAAAAGTTGATAAAAAATACGCCGAGGGTTGACACCACCTTATACTTGCATGCTAAAACTATATAATTCAACTGTTGACAGAAACTCAAAATAACCGGTTACGAAGTTTTTTTCGAACAATGCAGCAGGAGAGAGCTGCGGTTGGTCGAGAACTGAACACACAGAATCGGGTACGATGGCTGAAACTTTTTTTCTGTTAAAATGATTCATTTCATCACAATGAGATGAACATCCACACTCGGGCAATGATGTCATTTGAGTAACCATGCCACAGTAAAGTGACAAACGTAAAGCTCAGGTCGCTGTGATGAAATAAACGATTCTAAGACTTCATCAAGTTTGCAGGACAAGCGCGCCCTTGCAGCGAGAACAAGATAATGATTTAAAACACAACAGCAATGTCGCTGTCTTGCAACGAGAGAGAGTGCACCCGTGCCAGATCAGACAACAGAGTTACAAATTTTATACTTGTTTCAACAAAACTTCCATAATGTTTTTCGAGTTTTTTCTATTTTTTTATGGGTTTTTGTCTACTAGTAGGCTCTGTTTCATTAATTTTCTATTTGACGTTTTCAATACTTGTGCTGTTTTTTGGGATTTTTTTCCTCAACAAGTGATTTGCTTCTCCACACGCTCGGTGCGGTTACTTCTGTAGGTACGTTAGTTACATAAGCTTTGTAAGTTTCAGTATCCGGTTGCTATTCTCTGAAGAATATATATGTTGTATGATTTTTATATACATTTTGCAATTTTTTTGGTATTTTTTACAGTTTTTTCGCTTATTTTGTTATGCAACACACACTGATGCTAGAACCCACATGATGAACTTAATACATAATAATGATGAAGTAATTAATTGGCCAATACAGCGTTAACTTATAATTCATATGAAGCAATTAGCTCAGGCAGGTTAGCCCAACGTAATTACAACCCCAAAACCAAACTAACGACGAACTGCAGAATCCCTGGTCAGTCACACGACAGCAAATCAAATCCCCAAGCCGGAGAATGCCTGCTTCTATAAAAGCACATAAAGATTGAATCTCTATAGATGTGATATCGGTGTTTATATCAGGTTTTAATAAAGTCTATGGTGGTATTTCATGTGATTCTTAAACGATCTGACCTCGGCAAATTACACAATAAAACCCCGTTTGCCAGCATCAATCATCGGGTCAAATTCATATCTACAACTTCTAAATTTCACGGTCATGGCGAGGGATTCTGCAATGATTCTATTACATTTGAAAAAATAATACACAATGGGTTCTTCACACGTTATGGTTACATTCACTCCACCTTTTTGGTTGTCCAGTTCCAATAAGGGGAGGTTTTCTGGAGGTTACTCCTTGGGTCCAGAGACTGTATCCAGTACTCTGGCGATGCCAAACTCATCTTAATCCTTGTCGCTCTTGGCCTGGTGAGCCTTCAACACAGCTACCGCTTCCTCAACCTGGAAATAGAATGAAACTTTTGTTACCAGCCGAGTGCAGGGTGAATCTGTGCTGTCCTTTCAGGTTGGTATGATAGTACAAGGAAAAGAGATGTCATCTGAAGGCCAAGCGGCATAGAAGATCGTTTATCATACTTATAGGCAAAGTGCTTGTCAATCTGACGCCAGAAGGTAAAAGCTGAAGGCCAAGCGGCATAGAAGATCGTTTATCATACTTATAGGCAAAGTGCTTGTCAATCTGACGCCAGAAGGTAAAAGCTGAAGGCCAAGCGGCATAGAAGATCGTTTATCATACTTATAGGCAAAGTGCTTGTCAATCTGACGCCAGAAGGTAAAAGCTGACAAGTTACACTTTTGGAAAAAATAAGTTTGGTGTTCTTTTCCCATTATTGGGACTAGCTAGCTGATTTAGGTTGGTGTTTCATCATCTTTTGAGAATACTCTGGTTCAAGCAGAAATGTGTGGATGTCCCAGAAACAATGGGCAAAAGCCAGTAGATGTACGGTATCTATATTGTGAAAACTGAATTTTTAAATATCTCGCAGCTTAATCAATGGTTCCACTAAAAACAATGTCGATAACATCCAGGATAGGTAAAAACCAGAGGCTGTCGATGTCCTCATGATTCAAATGGCACACACATTGAAGTTTTCCAAGTGTCCACATGATTTTCAATTTCTTGAGTACTGTTTATCATTTCAGCATGCGTGTAAACAAGAATATGAATTCTTGATGTAAGATAAAGTGACATTTCAACATACCTTGGCAGAGAGAGATTCTGGGTACTCCAACATGTGAAGCAACTCGGAATTGTCAATCTCCAACAACATTCCTGTGATCTTTCCTGCGAGGTCCTCGTGCTTGCTCTGGATCAGAGGGAAGAGACGCTCACCCAGCATCTGCTTCTGCTCTTGTGGCAGAGCGGAGGCGAGTTTGGAGGCCGTCAAAGGCTCCTGGCCACCAATGTGCACAGCTGGCTGTGAAATCTGGAAAATAAACAGTTCAGTGGAACAAGGACCCTTTACGTTATGTAGCTATGTGTCTCAATTGGACTGGTCTCTGGAAAATGATCTGGATACAATGCTAACAAAACGAGATTAGACGACCGAACAAAAAAGTCAGGAGAAGCCATACAATCTCAATTTAACTGTAATCTGATATTTAGGGGATTAAAAAGTGGTGCTTTTAACTCCTTGATTCTGTAGACCAGGTGTAATCAGGCACCCTTTCAATCCACATCTCAAATTACCAATCATTCAATTAGTGTGTTTGATAGGGATTACACCGGTAGCCATTTCACATGATCTAGACGACAGCTGAAGCATGTTTGGGCAGACGTTCATAATATCGAGCCTTGCTTGGAGGACCTTTTTCACTAAAACGGCCTCAAACGCTGATTTCCAATCCCCAAGACTCACCTGAGATGGCAGTGGCTGTGGCTGCATGCCTCCTGGTTGGACCTGGGCATTGCGGGCAGCGTTCGTGTACTTGTACGGCTGCCTGACTCCACCAGATGGCATGGTTGGTGCGACAGGGCGCGCCTGTGGTGGCATCTGTACACGCTGTGCGCCGGGTGGCGCTCCGGTCGGCTGTTGTCCGGTGATTGGGCGAGCATTGACGGCAGTACGAATCTGCTGTTGACCAGTTGGCCTTGGTTGACGAACTTGTCCAGGCATGGCTTGGAAGCCTAAAGAAAATGAACATTTCAGTGGAAGTTTTGGATGGGATTCATACCTTCTACTAGCAGTTTACAACAAGGAAATACATGAAACGTTTGTTGTCAACAACTCCTTCTTAACGCCTCAGATGTTCACAGTACCAAACTCATAAACGACTCAAGTGACGAAATAAGGGGCAAACTCATTAGAACAAAAAAGTGGCAGTGAATTCTACAGTCAGGCCAGACTTAATTCTAATTACAATCTATACTTTGTCAGATCAAAAATAGATGACCACTCCACGTTTTTATTAGAAATTCAGTAGTGCTAAGGTTCAAGTGTCACTCACCAGTGTTAGGCTGCGGCTGTCTGACCTGGGACTGTGATGCCCATCGGGGTTGAGCCGCCCTCATCTGAGGCATCTGTGGAGTGAAGTAGCCACGCTGCGCCTGTGGCATAGTGGGCATGAAGTAACCTGAAGCACCTGGCTGGAAGATCTGGCCTATCTGGGGACCATTCTGTACTCGGATGCTGGCCAGTCTCTGTAGGTACTGAGAGGCCAGTTGGGCACGTCGCTGGTCTTTGCGTTGGGCCAGAGCAACATACAAAGGCTTCGAGACAATGATACGTCCGTTCATTTCTGTCACAGCTTTGGTGGCCTCTTCAGGGGAACTGAAGCAGACGAAACCAAATCCCTTCGAGTTGGTCGACTTGTCTTCTCTCATTACCTGCAATGGTAAACAATGGTCAAAATTGAAACACATTGTACAAGGAACAGCGGATAACTTTCTTATTTATATTGTAATGACCAGACTTTTTATGTGTAAACTTTGTCTAAATGAAACATGAGCTTTCGTATCACATTCGTCAACATTTATTTACTTGCAGTTGCATGCTGCTGACCCTGAAAAAGGCAGTGCCCCTCTGAGAGGACCCAGTTATGATTGGGCGCAACTATCAAAGATGAAGCTTAGGCAACTAACTTTTGGTGTAATAATCAGCAGTCACTTGAACTTCAATACTCACCTTTGCACTTGTGATGTTGCCGAATGGTGCAAACTCCTTCCGCAGACGCTCATCGTCAATGACGTCATCAAGATTCTTCACATACAAATTTACACCTTCGTAACTCTTGATGCGCTCCATCTTGAGCTTCTCGAATCTCTCCTTCAGTTCCATCTGCCTCTGGGCCTTCTTCTGCGCTGGCTGGACATACAGGATCTTGCCACTTACTTCCTTACCGTGCATAGCCTGGACCGACACTTCAGCTGCCTCGGGCTCTTCATATGCGACGAAGCCAAATAGTTTGGATTTGCTCTCATGGTCGCACATGACCTGGTCAATAGATGAAGGAAGTTAAGTTCTGTGATTGCATATCACCAGGGGGTGCAAGGAGAAACATTCTTGAATCTGAACAAAGTTTATTTGGAAAAGTTTAAAGCCACAGTTGATATTTTGAGAAGTGAAGCCACTATAAATATAAAGCCAAAAACCCAAGGCTATACAGGGTTCTCAAGAGTGAAACACTTGAGAAAGAACTCAATGCCCTGTCTGTATTATTTTTTTTTTACAGGAAAGAAGCCACTGTTGGCATGGTAAAAAACAGAATATGAATTGCAACGGTGCTGCAAATAAAAGACCTCAGAGACCACTGATGCAAATATGTAACAGAGGATTAAATATACATACCCTAGCACTGGCCACTTTGCCATGCTCGGCAAAGAGCTCTTCCAGTTTGACGTCATCAATTTCCTCAGCTAAATGTTTGACGTACACATTGGTGAACTTCTTCTGCCTGTCACCAACTTGCTCCAAGCGTTCGCGACGGGCGATGAATTTGCCTACATATCTGAAATGTAGACGGAGTTCTGAACACATGCTCTAATTCAACAGAAACTACAAATATTGAAAAACCTGTACATCGCCAGACTCCATGTTAGAGAGGATTGGGTAATACTGTACGTACACCCAAGGCGGATACAGTACCAGAAGTGTGCAACAGTGGAGTTCATACATTGCGTGAAGAGGTTAGAGTTCTGTGGAAAATGTAATGGCTTCATTTTAACAACGTTATACATGTATGTATGAAGAGCTTTCTAAGAAAATTATCCCTTTGAAACAGTTCAGTCTAGCCACTAATAATTGTGCCCCGATATCAGGCTTAGGCATGGCAATGAGTCCGCCAAGATCAGTCCATTCAACCAGCCATTGGTATTGTACTGTAGTCGATAGTGAATACTGTGCCGTTTTTGTATTTGAATACTCCAGATGAAAAGACATTGATTTCGTGAAAACATGTTCATAACAAGCCTACATGAGGAACGAGGACGCAGCAACAGACTTCCAGATTCCTTCATCTTGGGCGTACATACCGTACACCCATACCATCCAACCCATGTCCCTGGCGAGTACTGCCAAAACACTCTCTGAAGATGCCAACAAGCACGAATGGTGGCTACATTTGGTCAAAAAATCAATAATGACAGCTCATGAAACATGTTCTATCAGCCACATTATCATTTCAGAATGGACATGTGACTTACACTTTCTTCCCATTGAGCAACATAGCATTGACCTTTTCTATGGCATTTCTGGCAGCTTCTTCGGTCTCAAAGTGAACAAAACCGAATCCTTTAGGCTGGTTGTTCTCATCACACGCGATCTGAAAGACAAAACGTTAACTTGCAAACGTATTCTAGTATTGCACTCAACTCTAGTGCCTGCAAAATGGCTGAAATTTATTTTCACATACAGTCTGTTGTAAAGATGGTTTGTTTAACCGACCCTAGGTGGCACCGGCGTATCTGGCAATCGGCTTATTGCCTCCCTCTTGCAGGGAATTGCTGATGTCGTTAAATTTGATGAGATATCTGCTGAAAATGGGATACATTTCATGTTTTGTATGCATACCTTACAGGACAGGATGTTTCCAAAGGCTGAAAATGTGTCGTACAAGGCTTTGTTGTCAATACTCTTATCCAAGTTCTTGATGAAGATATTTCCCACTCCTGACTTCCTGAGCGAGGGATCTCTCTGTGACCACATGATACGACACGGTTTACCCTTGATGGGGTCAAAGTTCATCGTATCTAGAGCTCGCTCAGCTGAAGAAAAGATCAGAGGTATTTTTCATACAACTGGCATTAAAAAATCCTACCTAGAGTCATGGAGGTATTATTAAGAAGGAGAGAGAACGGCCTAAGACCTCAGAATTAATCCCCTACTAATCCCCGGCTTGCATTGTTTGCCCCATTGTTCTCCAATACACATTCCTCGCGGCAGCGCTCTTTGAGAACGATCATCCCTTCCGACAGCGAACCGAACTGCAGCGCCCTCTATAACATTCGACCCGTAGTCGAAAGTTTTATTCTCGTGTTTCGCGCTTTGTTGTTGTTGATTTAGTTATGGCCGCGAGTTCTTCGAATTCGCGACAGAATTCTCGAAAAAAAGAGACCAATATCGCAAAAATCGGTTGATAGATTCCAGACGCACAGTAGATTTAAGGTTTGAACTATACTTACTTTCAAATTAAGAATTTAAGTGTTTCTAAAACTTTCTAGAAAGAACGATTTTGACCAATAAATAGATGAAGGTTTGAATGATTGTATACATATTGTCAAATGCATGCGAACTGATGCGAACATTTAGAATTTTGTTTCTGAAGATCACCGTTTTCTGGAAAAGCAGTATGGCCACACTCCTCTCTCTAGCTACTTTCTATGGCCGATTAGTCACGGAAGTTGCCGATCGCGACTCGGAAACTAGCTCGGCAGTTTCCGACATAACGCGCTCGGCCGGCCGGGGTATTGGAAGGCATTAACGCGAGGGGTTTCGAATACACATATCTATCGTTGTCCAAACATCGGAAGGATGATTGTATCCTTTGAAGCGGGCTCCGTTCTCTCTCCTTCTTAATAATACCTCCATGCTAGAGTGAAGAACTTCGTTCACTACAGCAACAGGGCCTACGAAGATTGAATTATTTCTTGCTGTTGTGAACTTGTCACGGAATGCCAATGGCATATTTTCTGACCAAAATCTCACTCTTAGTTACGGTCTACCTAATGCGCGTCCGGAACAATTTGTGCGTCCGGAGCGCGTCCGGAAGAGAAAGTGCGCGTCCGGAACAATTTCCTATGTAAATATGAACTTAATGTTGCATTAGATGGCTTAAATAGCATTTTAATTCCATGTAGAGAAAATAAAATTGGAAAAAATCTCCTTGGTGACTTTGTATTTTACAATTTTCAGCGGGGTGATTTGGGTGTTACACAGCCATCAAATCCCAGTTTACTGACGTTTCTCCTCAACCAATTGTTGTTGCAGTTGCAGAATTTCGATAGTAGCCGTGTTGTAATGGATTAGACTGGTATCTGGTGTCTCAGCACATGGAATGCCGTCAGAGTGTCTTATCATTGTTAATTTCACAAAAAATCGGAATCAAATATGTTATTGAAAATCACTATACAGTCAAAGTGTCAATTAGTGAGATGTGTTCACATTAATATGTAAAGAGCAATCTCTAGTGAACTCACACAACTGTTTGACATGGGGGACCCGGGGAGCCCCCCAACCCCCGTCCTTCTGACATATTTAGCCAGTACATTGGGGGATGAGTCCCCCAAACCCCAAGTCCCCAAAAATATATTATGTGAGAAAAATAAGTGAAAATTGTACTACTTCTTTGATGTGAGTGTATCCTTAAATCCACTGTCATCACTAGATCCTTTGATAATAAGCCATAGCTAAATTTAAGTGTAGCCAATTAGAAATTAATCTAAAAAATAAGTCCCCCCCTCCCGGGCCCACTCTGTCGAATGGTAGAAAAACTGGCATTTTTATTTTAATGAATAAGATATATACCCAGGAAAATAATCATTAAGCTCATCTTTAGTTGAAGCTCTTAAAACCGCACTGAATTTTGTTGACCCCCTTCCCCCTCGATCCCCTCCCCTCCCCCCTAAAAGCGCAAATTGGCTTCACAATAATTGCTATTGCCCCTTATCCCACGGCACGCAAAGACAAACTCATACCGACTTAGACGACCACAACAGGAGAAGGCGCGTAAGGAAGTTGGGATATGATTATGGCATTAGTAATTAACCACCTCGCTGAAAATTGTAAAATACAAAGTCACCAGATTTTTTTCAATTTTATTTTCTCTACATGGAATTAAAATGCTATTTAAGCCATCTAATGCAACAATAGGTTCATATTTACATAGGAAATTGTTCCGGACGCGCACTTTCTCTTCCGGACGCGCTCCGGACGCGCAAACAGAGTTCCGGACGCACATTAGGTGGACCCCTTAGTTATACAGTGCCAAAACAATTAGGCCCTATGATAACAAAACAGTCACAGGACAGTCAAAATGCCACAACTCATCATGGAAAATATGAAAAGGTTGGGTGAACTTGACCCAAATACTCACCATCTGCTGGCTGCTGGAAGTTGACGTAGGCATAGCCAAGGGAACGCCTCGTGACAATATCTCGACACACACGGATGGACAACACTGGTCCTGCTGTTGAAAACTTCTCAAACAACATGGCTTCGGTCACATCATGGCTCAAATCCCCCACGTAAAGGGAAGCCATCGGATAACTGGGTCCAGCTGGATTCATTTTTACCGTCGACTCGTTCCAACAATGATGAGAGATTCAATGCGTGCAAAAATGGCGATTCCGTTGATGCAATGAATGATACCAAGACGACGTTCTTTCCTCTCAATCTCTGGAGTTCCTGGTCTCACAGACAACACTTTTTATGATTTCAATGTTTTTAACTTTTTTTGTGTTTTTAGTTTTTTATACAATAGCTTACTGCGGTGTTGTGTGATCGTAAAAACACACACACAACACGTGAATTTGTACCTACGAAGTAAAATTGGACGAAGAGGACACACAGACTTTGCGGTAACTATATATAGGTTGAATCACTGCCATCCGCCGTACGTCATAAAAATAGTTCCTGAATTAGTGCAGTTATCTTTACGAATCATGACACTTAGTTTCAGACCTGCACGTAGTTGTTTGAAGTCAGTAACTAGTTTATATCAAAAGGACTAGAAGAAAAATAAAATTGTAAATATATTCAAGGATGGATTAATCACTGCGGACTGATCGACTGATCGCCGCGGTATCAGCTCACAGTTTTTCCGAATGACCACGCCAATCTCCCGAGCACGGGGCCAAAAGTCCAATTTTCATGCACCCGCTGAAATTGTCACATAGTCCCTCTGCCACAGTTTGATCGTCCACACATTGATCCAGTATGTATAGTGCGCTGCTTGTAACATGGATTGAAAAGCCTTCTTGTTATGTTTCGATAAAAAAAACATTTTAAGGATGTCGTGATAGCTTTTTTCATAACACTGTAAAGTGTACTTGTGTCAAACATATGCGTAATAAAGATATAGATTTTAACAATGAATGGCGCAGTCACGGGCGCCCAGTGTTTGCCGTGATCCGTGATCAGGTGCAGCACAACTGATCACGGCGCCATTTCGCCTCAGGTCTCGTAAGGGAGTTTTTCCCAAATGTACGCGATGATGACGTACCCAATTGATAGGACGTAACATCTATTTTAAATGCGTTTCCAAAGTGATTGCATGAGGACAACCCATTTGTGTCGTATATCACTGGACACGCCCGATTCCCCTGATTCTGCGGGATGTTAAATCGGGCATTTTATTTCTATAATTGGACCGACAGTAAATATACGTCAACGACCAGCGTACCCCTTTAACCATCTAGGCACCAGTGGTTTTCAATATCCTCCGCCTCTCGATATGACGAAGGGATATAACAAGCCTGGGGATGAAGCTCAGGATACCCTTTGACTAATTCTGATCGGAAAAGTCACGGTCCGACATTAATACTTTTTTGCCCCAATGTATCCTCGAAAATACCAGCTGTCGATTCGACCCATCCTCGGTAGTACTCGAACGCCCGGTATGTGCTGCAGTTTGAAAAGTTTGGGTGCGGGGTATGATTATGATAATAATGAACATTTAGACATTTGTACATGGATGATTAGATAACAAGATAAGGAAGAAGAAAAAAGAGAAAACTGCGGCAGATTCACCGGGAGTCGAACCCGTGACCAGCCGATCCACAGTCAAACACTCTTAGCGCTGAACCGTCAAGGCTTTCATGCTGAACTGGAGATTATATTCGCCTCTTATATGCGGTATGCAAACCAGCGCGCCGCAATTGTAACACGGTCGCGCAGGTGGCAAAGTGATTGGCCGAAATCGTTCCAAGTAATCGTATAATTCCATAGCTGTACATATTTTTCTCAACATATCGTATTTATATACCAGTGATATAAATGATTATCTTTGCAGTTGATATAACGTTTGAATGGGCTTTTTTTAAAAGTTTTTAAAAATCGAGGTCAGCAGGGTCAGAGTCAATCAATTAACCAGACTAGTCTTAATCTGGTTACTCTAAGAAAAGACAGATAATGCTTTTTTGATTCGCCATTTTGGCTGGCGTAAGCAGACGGTGATGGTCATATGATAAAATTCTTGAGTCTCTAGATTGAGCGGGAAATTTGAAATTGCTCCTTCACAAATTTGTTATTGGATAACAAAACACATAAATCCGATATCAAAATCGGAACCCTTTGATTGAATATATGCCTAATTGGACTATCGAAAAATGGGTTTCTCGCAACTCATTCTAAAGCATTTGGCCACTGGGGTTGGGCCATATTATCCCGTTCGATGTTTTTTTTACCACGTTTCAAGTATTTATAGTTTGACATCATAAAAGAAGACTGAGAAAAGTTGATGGAATCTGTCATTAAGCCTGTCGGAATTGTAATTGGGAGGGCCAAAGGGGTACAACAGCATGTCCGATTATGGGATCAGTGGCCATCATTGAAACGTTATGTGTAAGGCTGGCAGCACACCTGACTCCAACTCTGGCGTCCAGAGAAGTTCGACTGAATGCCGCTCGCCGCTGAATCGGTAGTACACCTGGCTGCTTCAGGCGTTCACTGGCGTTTACCGGAGTCCAAAATCAAACCCATTTGATATCTGGCGTCGAGTGGAGTTCGCCGGCAGCCAGCGGCGCCCAACGGCGTCAAGTCGTAGCACACCTGGGAGTTTTCTGGCGTTCAGACACTGGCGGCCAAAAAACTCCACTGGACGCCGAAGTCGTGTCAGGTGTGCTGCGAGCTTAACGGAGAAAACTTGGCGGTATGGAGGGTTACCCTCACCATTTCCCATCATCTCCCAGGGCGCAGTTAACTCCAGCCACAATAAGGACCCTTTGAAGACTGCAAGCAACTTTTCAAAGGCAGTGTAGACGACTTTGGGCTTTTTGACTACCCTAGGAGGGTTACCCTTCACCATTTCCCACCATCTCCCATGGTCACACTGAGAGACTTGCGGAAAAGAAAATAAGGGTATTCTAATCGGATCATTTAGATCAAATAATATTAGACCAAATTCCAGAGCCGCCCTAAAGTCTCCCGGCCCATCCTATGCTTGGTTCAACATGGCCGATATCGCGCCGATGAGCAAAACGACAATATATCGGCAGCCAGCATCGGCTCGATGTCGTGGCCAACAGTGGGCCGATATTGGCCCGACATGTTCTTGCTAGCTTGGATGTGATTTGAGGCGGCCGATGCGGCACGCCATCTGAGTCACTACACCAAGCCCCCAACCGGTTTACGAAATCATTGCGTTTGAGCACGTTTTGGTTGACAGAGGGCGAATCTCTGTTGCTCTCCCTCACGGTCAAAACCCGGACTCAGTGGACAAACTCGATTGGTTGACACGGTACGGCCCATTTAAAGGGAAACACCGCTATAAACCCCTGACTCGTTGACTATAGCAGAGTCAAGACTCTGACTGGAGGTAGCTGAGAGAGATTCAAATAACTTATGAAACATTTTGTTCTTTGGACTCTGTTTCCAGAGGTTTGTGATCCTTTAACACCAATTCTGTCAGAAAATTAAAAAGACGTGCGTACACCTGGTGTACTTGTGTTGTCACCTGAACATGTTAAAAACTATTGCAACACCAAAATACACCGGAACATTAAAAAAGCAAGAGACAGTCCGAAGGAGCTCTGCAGCTGTCGATTCAGATCTGCTGCACCGCTCGAATGAGAACACTGTTCACATGACCGTCAGTGATCTTGAAAATTTGGCCAACTTTGACAAGGTCAAGTTCGATGAGTTGTACCGGAAGTCAATCTCTTCCAACTATATCTCAATTTCTCCCGAGGCATGCGGTGACGACCTCTACCTTCTGTTGATGGTTGTGCGTGCTGTCAACAACTTTCACCGCCGCCAGACTTACAGGCAGACGATCTCTAAGGGGACGATACATCCGGGTAGTTTTTCTCACGGCGCAGATGGGTGACGCATGCGTAGAGCAGCAACTCCGGGAAGAATGTTCCGAAAACTCCGACATCATCCCAGCAGATTTTCAAGACGACTATCGTAATTTCACCTTGAAAACTTTGGAAAGTTTCAGATGGACGCTGAAGAATCGCCCACGTGTTAAATTCGTATTTAAAATCGACGACGACGTCAAAGCTTCCCCAAGGAATATTGTGGATTACGCAATCAGTCTTGAGGCACAGAATAAGACGGTCGTCTACGACGGACTCAGATCGTATAATCAGTTCTTTTCGCGTAAAAAGGAAAATGTACGATCCCCTACGAGGTCTACAGAAATAAAACAGTTCCTCTTTACAACTTGGGATTTGCGGTCCTGTTTCCGCCGCATCAGGAAGCGATCAACGCCATCTATCGGGCGTCATTCCATGGGTACCCCGTGGCAGAGGTTTCCCATTGAGGACGTCTTCACGGGGATCTGCGCGAAGTATGCTGGGATAAAACCGAAGCGGAACCACCAATTTCTTATCAATGTCCGTCAGTAACGACATAGAAAGTCAACCAATGCGCCATCTTGTCTGTTCTTGCTATTCACGGCCTGGGGGATAACAAACTTGATACTTACCACATGTCCATAAAAGTGAGGGACTAAGGCGAAAGAACTTGTGTCCTGATCCAACCCGACATGGTTTGAATCTCAGATATTAGGGTCACGTTGGGAATAACCATACCTTGATCTGAAATGATAAGTCACCATGGTTATGATTGCCTCACGTATATGTTTGCTTACAACAGATCACGAAAACCGCTGCATACAATAATGTAATGTAAAACAGATAACCATTTTCAAGATTGCGTAGGCACAACTGCTGCTGAAAGGGTGGATGTCGTCCTGGGTGCCGACAAATGGTACCCAGGTTCGAGATCGACTGGACAATAAGCACCCTGGGTGCCATTACACTAGACAAACAGCACCCAGCTTCTTTTTGCCTGGCTTACGGATCTTAGGGACGAGGACGTTTCTTGCAATCTCGTTTTATCTCGCGCCGTGGTAATTGCGGCATTAGCAGTGCGCGAAATAAAAAGAACAGATAAACAGAAAAAAAAGCGTTTAGGCCTATGGGTTCTTTATCTCTTTCCCCTTAGAGACGAATACCCCGTTTGAATGAGATGGAATTGATGAAAGAAAGGTTTTTAGAGCGCGGCATCGTGACACAGTACGTGACCTCCGTGAGCGTGGGGCCAACCTCGTTGCAGGTAAAGAAAAGTGTAGAAGAAGAAGCTGGGTGCTGTTTGTCTAGTGTAATGGCACCCAGGGTGCTTATTGTCCAGTCGATCTCGAACCTGGGTACCATTTGTCGGCACCCAGGACGACATCCACCCTTTCAGCATAACTGCTATGGTGGCTGGGTAAGGATGATTCGGTATTTCTTTCTGGACGGGACGACTTATTAAGTCGAGGGGACGTCTTATCAAGTCTCGGGGACGACTTAATAAGTGGAGGGAACGATTCATTTTTTCGGGGGGACGACTTGTTATCACCGTCGTTGCGTCTTCAATGGTATCCCCATCAATGGATCTACCATCGGAATGATCGAACCCATCATAGAATCTATGATTAGGTTCGGGTGTAAAGCGCGGTTTGTAATAATCATCATAGATTTTTCCTTGGTCCCATCAATGATTCTATTATAATGGAAAGTGGCTTATTATCATGTGAAACACACACTGAACTTCCAGCGCTATTGCCTCCGCAGCCTCCGCCCATACTGACTCGCTTTGTCTAGAAGCTGAGCAATGGCAATACATTAAGGGTTTAGATGAATCTAAAACAAGACCGACGAACTAATGTTATGAACAAGGCTGCTGATTTTAAATTTTTTTCCCCGTAGTATTGGGGCCTATGCTGGTAAACTTTTTGTGATCTTTGCCTTATTATTTCGCAGAACGTAAGGAAATTAAAAGCATTAAAAACTTGTGATACCTTATTCAATACAGACATGTCGAATCACATTAGCGAAGTGATGTCGACAAGTTTGTGATGTTGATATGCATTCGGTCATCATCGGATTGCCCTTGCGTTAGTTCCGAGAAACTGTGTAGTGGGCGCATGTGATATGCAGTGAATATCGCACACAAGATACAAGACCACTAATGAATATTCATAGCCGGTTGGAGGGTCGAGGCCTATCAATTAGACGAGTGCATGTTTTTAACTCTCAAGTACATATTTGGAGAGGTATTGAAAAAATATTTGTTGTGGCAAGTCTACAGATATAAAGAAATTATTTGATGAAAACATTAATTTCGAATTTTGCTAATTGGGTAATAGGGGGCGTGTTTTGAGTTTTTCTGCCAGTTGGCTGAAAAGAGTGGAAATATCAAAGTCTGTCTAATTTGTCGATTATCAAAAAATTTCCGTGGTCAATCACCATTTTTTTTTTACCATTTACTTGCCCGACTGTCCGGAATAACATAATCTAAATTTCAGATTAACAACACCACGCATTCTTTGATGCGTCGCGGTCAAACATTGACAATTTAACTGCTAAAAGGCTTAAAAAATCAATTGTGGTCTTGTCTCACAAGTCAGGATTTAGTTGAACCCAGAGGGCAGCACATTACCAGCAATGGCAGGCCTAGCACACTCCGTTTTGAATAGAGGGCGACTCAATCATTCCTGTTGTTTGAGATGGGAGAGGCCAATTCAGTCTCTGCACAATAATGCATGGCAGACAATAAAATGTAGGGTTTTTAATAATTTAGGGTCAAATAAATCAGCCAAAATTTACGACAACTTCACAAATGATTTTCACAAGTACTTACTTATTTATTCATTCTAATTGAAAAGTAATATTTTTCGCAATATTTGTGCGATTTTTTGGAAATCACCAGATTTTCAACCCCGCCTCTCTGGCCACAAAAAAATTGTTTTCCAATAAAGCTGAAATCTTCGGAATATGATGCCAAGCGTACTACCAACCAGGTTTGAAGTCGGGAATTCTTATCAAATGAGCAGTTTCAGGGCTAGCACAACTAGAAAAGCCCCCAAATCCCGATTTCTCAAGAATTTACACTACAGGCTATGAGCTAAGCATTACAAATCTGCCAAAATGTTCAACCTGTAGATGACCACATCGAATTTCCACCCAAATCGCTCCATGGTTTGTCTGCAAATACCATAGAATTGTGTCAGAAGTCGGGAGCCGGGATTATTCTAACACACTGCCCAAAAAGCCAACTTTATTGATATTTCCTATGCATTTTCCATTCGGCCTGCCAGGACCAATTTAGCATGTGTGCTCAGTGGCTTAATTGGCCCATCCTGTGTTACAGGTTTCTGATACTCCCAACTCGAGTATACTGAAAATCACTGATTATGTCAGGATGTAATTGGCCAGGCCCGCAATTGCTGGTAATGATGTGCGGCGCAAAAAATGTTTGATGTTTGGCAAATGAAATACCGGGTATTTGGATCGAGAGGAAATACTAACGGGTGGTATAGATATACATGTACTCTAGTATATATCCTAGGACTAGAGCGTATACTCTAGCCTGTCTATAGTATATACCCTAGGAATATATGAAATATTCTCTAGTATATACTCTAGAACTAGAGTATATACTCCAGTTTCACCGTTCTAAGCCCGGTCTAAATATTCAATTTATAAGGAGACTGAGCGCATAATAGAATTCTCCGGACATTTTTTCCTAGGACATTTCAAACTTGACACCGGCTTGACCTTCGTTTTGACTTCGATCGGTGAATGTTAAGAATATATTTTTAACCATGCTTTCACTATTGGCGTCGTCAGATATTGAGATTAACCCACTTGTACTGGAGCATAAAAAGATCTCGTAAGGAATCTCGAGTTATATGTGGGCTTATACTGACGCGAATTTCTTCAGTTTGCCGGTAAGGAGGTGGATGGCCTCCATGAAAGCTGGCTCCAGATGAACCGTCGCCATTTTCGAGTTGCGATTCCTAAAACAATAAAGCGGAATAATTGGTTGAAAATAGAAAGGTTTAGATTTTGATACGAGAATGAGAACAGGAGAACGAGGTGATTGTGTTTGCAGTTGACGTCGCATCAAGTCAAGTTGACTAGGTTTTTTTCTGGGCATGCCAGACACACACACTGTGTCATTGTTACTGCATTCTATTTCCCTGGAATACCAGTAATTAATTACGAACCTAGCCTTTAAGATAGAAGTTTCGAAAAACGACTCACGAAGATCCCTGTCATTTTATCTATTCTGCACGCCTAATACAATTTTGAAATTTGACAGAGTATTGAAATATCTGCTGATTACCTGTTTTGCTACCTCTGATGAAGCTCTCCAAACTCTGAGAATTGGATGAATAAGAAAAAAGGCCGTTGGGTGAAACTATAGTGACTCCATACCAATCAAAGACGCACCAGAACTCATCGAAAATCCTCAGTCAAAATGGTAACAGTTCCCCGGAGGACGTTGTCACTTGTGCCCTGCTTGAACTCCGAACAATATCTTGTCAGATTTTTGGTGTTTGATAGAGTTCTCGTGTTCGTAAGTTTGGCAAAATAAAAGGTGCGATGTCAAGATGATAACTCACACAACGTAGTGAGTGTAATAGTTACGTGTATGTATAAAGTGTAAAGAAAATTCATATATCCATCATGTCCATCGAATCTGAAAAAATTTGTGCAGACCCATGACAGTTCCGGTTTCGGTACAGTTTGTTGCATTCCATACGGGCCGCGCTTGCCGATCCTGCTTTCACGACGCACCGCAACCACAGTTACCATGATTCCCGTTGTTGACGCAATTATTTCATGACGTCATGAGCCATTGACCATTCACGCAAGTAGATTTATTCACACCGGCGCCACTGTCCTGAAGTGTATCTAAAAATTGTCTGCTAGAACATACAGGACAACAACGTCGGCGGAGACAGTTGTGACATTTCATTGCAGACGATGTAAACGTCCTCTTCTTCTCGATTTACGTACTTTACTTCAAAAAGTCAGTTTTAACACTACTGCACAAATATAGAGTGGTCATAATGTTCCATTTGGATAGAGATTTGACGGACTGATTTGGAAATTCATTCCAACCATGCAACTGTTTCAGAAATGAGAAAAAGGTCCAGGGTGTTATGACATGCATGATGTGTCTTGCCTCCTCATTTTCGTACTCGAGGGTTTTCAACTTTCATATCATTGAAGAAATAATTCATTCCAATCTACAAGTATATCAATCACATCATTTATTTAAAAATCGTCTGCTAGGACATACAGGACAACGTCGGTGGAGACAGTTGTGACATTTCAATTTTCATTGTATAGAGATTTGACGGACTGATTTGGAAATTCATTCCAACCATGCAACTGTTTCAGAAATGAGAAAAAGCTCCTGGGTGTCATGACATGCATTCAATTATTATTTCACCACAAAGAGCTGCTTCTTTCAGCAGATATGAGACAGCTACCGGGGCGGGGACTATTTCTTTGTGGGGCCTTATTGTTCAGCGTCTCCAAGGAATTCTATTTTTAGAGTCCAATGGGGGGGGGGGGGGGGGCTTCCCCCCCAATGTATTGACTAAAACCTGTCACTTTCAGAGAACGGGGGAGGGGGTTTGGGGGACTCATCCCCCAATGTACTGGCTATATATGTCAGAAGGACAGTTGTGTGAGTTCACTAGAGATTGCTCTTTACATATTATGATTATATAGCTGTCATCCTACAAAATCGCGTTACGTAAATCTAATTCCTTCATTTCAGCTAATGAGCATGATTTCAAGCACAACATGTGCATTTGAAATGATCTACAACGCTATTCAAATAATCTGATAAAGTTTAGAGTAACCATCCTTAAGGAAGACGAGAAATGGCCGGAGAGAGAAATCTTGCGGCCGTCACGGAGATCCGTAACAACGAAAATCGACGTGATGTAATCACATGCATGTGAGGAGTATAGACGTCTCACAGGTCAAGCGAAACTCGGATTGGTCACGCGGAGACTCTCATTAGGACGATAGCATCTCGGCCCTTTGTCAAATGTGTGAATGTTAAGGAGGAATTTTCTTGTGTAGGGATGTTATTCGTGTACTGGAACCTATCATTTTCCTTTCGAAATGCTCTGAAAAACTTTGATTATGTGGGAACTTCGGGAGGACCTCGCATGGAGTTGGGAACTCAACAGGGCCCATGGGTAAGTGCCTCATATACTCGGGTTTCGCTACGTCCACTGTTGTAAGCCAGTGTATGTGTTTATTTTGGTAGGCCCACGACGGAAGTAAGTTTCTTGATTGATTGACCAGCAGCATCAATGGCAATAGTGGCTTGAATAGAAGGCCTAAAATTTCCCCCATTACGGGCCTAGAAATGTGCACTATGTAAAGATCTGGCTCAACGTTCGAAGTGAGAAACTAGAGTAGTATATAATTATCGTAACTGCCTGTATTGGAATGTAGTTTCGTTTCGGTTACATTGTGATGAAATTATTCCATTACAACCACAATGGCAGTTGTCAATGTCTATGAAATAAACCTATACACCCGTCAGGTTTTTCAAAACGGTCGCAAAGAATAGGAGTCATTCGAAACAAGAGCATGGTCTCTGTCAACACTATTGGTTGAATCGTAGGCTGACAACATTAGTCTGCATTGATGACACTCTGATCATTGATTGAATCCTCGCTTTATTGGTATCAAAATAAGGAACGAGAGTTTACAATCCCCGATCACACCCCAAAAAAAGGTCATCGGTTGACTAACGAAGCACCACTGTTCAATGGATTTATAGTTGAATGCGATTGAACTACGTCATTTCCGATCGGGGATTGTAAATTTTAACCCAAAAGAAAAATACTGCTTTACCCCTTATGATTATGACCTGAATAATCTTATTATGTCTGTTTTGAGCTCATGTCATCACTCCGCTGTCCTACTGTTATTCGCCGTCTGTCTTTGTTTTCGAGTCCAACATCACTGTCTGCCAATCTGTCAACAGTTTATGAATTGATTATATCTCTATTTTTGAAACCAACACAACATGCACAGTAGGAGTGTATTGTAATTATTCAAGGCGGATAAAAAGGACAGGTTATTATTCAGCGCTTTATAATGTGCAACATCTTAAAGCGCTTAATGCCCGCCATTCACGATCAAATTTAATTTGACCAAAAAAATATGACCAAAAAGTTTGATCGTGAACGACGGGAAATTGGATGAAATATGTTCCTAGGATAAAAATTGTTGTGGATAGAACCGGTCCTATTTATTTAGTACGATTCGGAAATATTGGATCGTGAGCGGCGGGATTGGATTTTTTCTGTACGATTAACCGTTTGAGTCAAAGTAGCCATTTCAATATTATCGGGCCATCAATCAATGAACAGATCAATTAGATGGGTTTTTTTTCAGGTGTGACGCGCATTGGCGTTTTTAGTAACAATTAAAGCATGGTCTTTCACTATACGAGCTGTCCAAATAGGTAGGCCTATTCATATACTGTACCGATCCTTTGTGAGCCGGGACAGCGACAAAGACAGTTAATAGTTATAATAATGAGTATTATGCGCCAAGAAATAATTCAGGTACACTCGCACCATACCTGCACACTCGGTCGAAACGCAGGCTTGTACCAAGATGGTTTGGACACAAAATGCTGTAGATGTGTTGATCGAAGAGTATAGGGCTCGCAACAATTGCAGTTATGGCTGCACATGCAGCAGCTGCCGCAATCAGTCTTGACTGCACGGGAGCCATATTGGAAAAGATTTGATGAAATAAATCCATCGTGCACGACGGGCGGCTGAACTAGAAAATTTGACACAAAAGTTTGACCAACAGATTTGACCAAAAAATTTGATCGTGAACGGCGGGCATTACTGATACAATTGCTCTTTTGCCAGATACATATGTAGGCCTACAATCTAGGGTCGAGAAAACAAACCATCTTCACAATAGATCTTCACGGTTGTAGACGCCAGACAATGGCGCGCGAGGGATCGTCTGGCTCCATTGACCGTAAACACCTATTGTAAAGTTAGTTTGTTTCCCGACCCTAGGTGTTACAGGCGTACCTGGCAAAGGGCCTTCGTGTATTGTTGTACGTACATTTGACATTTTTCTCAAATTAGCCCCACTCCCCTCTACTCGCCCACACCAACCGGCCCCACTAGGCCCCACTCGGCCCCACCCGGTCCCACTTCACCCTTTCCCAAGGATATTCATGGTCATTCCCAAAGTTTCTAGAGTCCACAATGAAACAATAAGAAATGACAACAACACCACATTTTCTCCCTTTAAAATGAAGAAATCTTTAAAAAAAAAAGTTTTCGTAACTATATACAAATACTGGTATTCTCGGATGCATATTTTGAATTTTCTTCTCCATCATATCTCTGTTTATCAAGCCAATAAACATAGCAGGTATTTTTTTAACATCCTGTATTACTGCATTTTCGGAGGTTTACAGTTCCATTGATAGTTCTAAATCAAATTTGGTATAGCCATAATCAATGTATCCGACCTAGGCACATGTGTCATAGCTGCAGGTTTCAAAATCATAAGTTTCTCAACGCATTACAAATCAGTGGAACAGCTCCTTTATTGTGCCAGTGTTCAATGTCACCACGGAATGGAAATTCTAAAGTTCTTGTTTCGGTTTCCGATCAAAGACAAAATTATTTTATTCGAACGCGATATTGCAATTGGTTGTAGTATTCGCAGTTAATCTGGCAAATGAAAGAGGTGACGGGTGATTACATAATATGCTGTCTACTGCCGACCTGAAGAACTACAAAAGTATTCACCATGCATGAATGAAATTGCTAACGAATAAAATAATTCTGTCTTGATTGGAGACCACGCCTAAAGCCTAGTTCATACTCCGACGCACGACCGCCCGCGACCGACGCACGATCAAATTCTCGACGCCGACGTCGTGGTGTTGATTCATACTTTCGCGTGCGAAGGCGATGGCCATCGGCGTCCGGACGCGCGTTCGGTCGGCGTGCGATATTAAAGAGTTCAACAAATTTGAACTCTCTGCGTCCGATCGCGGCGTCGTACCAATGAATGATCACTTTTCTGGTCATGGGACCAAGGACTCATGTTTATGCATATTTTCAAAGGCGCCTAGTTCAAACTGGAAAGACGGGGAATGGGAATAGATTACGTCGTTTTACGCTTGAGCTTCCTCACATAACGAAGTTAAAATGTCGGACGCAGAAGAGCTACTAATATGTGAAGTAAAACGTTACATACATATCTCGTCGGTGGCGTTTCCTTCGCAGCCTGTAGAGGACAGCCATTGCCTGGACATTTAAAATAAGCAGTGCGTCCTCCTCCATTTTGACGTGGCAGAATGGTATAATCGCGTGAGCATTCATAGTCACGCGATACGACGCCTACAAAATCGTGCGATGGCATAGGCGACCGACGCAGGACGCTGCGTTCGACGCCGGCGATGGTCGTGCGTCGGAGTATGAATCCACCTTTAGAAAGGGTCGGTTAGATCTTCTCTTGCAGTCGTTACTCAGAAAGCAAGGTTGATTTCCTGTTATGATATCAAGAACTGATTTGAGGTATTAAAAAAGATAAAGGAACGGATAGCTCGATCGCCCTAAAATAACGACTTACCTCAGGGTCGTCAGATTGTCGTCTGTGGGTAGTCATGGAGGTTTTTAATATTGATATCATATATTATCGTATCATAATATCAGGTGGAACCTCCCTTAGTGGACACCTCTGTAGCAAGACACACTCGCTCTCTGAGGAAATGCGACTTTCGTCCCAGAAGGGTTGTTTCTATAGAGTTTGAGCTCTAAAATTCGGACACCCACCACAGAAGACAGCATTCGCAGTACTAAATGTGGTCCCAATAGAGGGGTTATCTGTATATTATTGTGAATAGATCAATACAGTCATTTCTATTGCTAATACCGGTGTGAAATGCTAGTCCTCCCGGAATCTAAGTCCGGTCCTTTTGTTAAGGTGAATAGAGTCGCTGAGTTCTTTTGTTGAAGATTATGTAGCTAACCCTAACCAAACCATTAACCATATTCGTTGACAATTCACAGTTATTGTATGATTCCTGCATTCCTAGGACGTCCATTCCTTTAACACCGGGCCAATTCCAGGTTTCATTTTTCTCTCGAAATACCTCAGACACTATTGGTTCCGTTCGGATGAGCAAAGGCCTATGAGAGAGAGTGATTTTCGTCCCAGGAAATGCAGAACAGTTGTTTTTATACAGTTTTAGCTCTAAATCTGGACACCTCCGTGCATACAGAGGACAGAATCTTCTGAAACATGGGTGGTCCGAATAGAGAGGTTTTCTGTTTATTGTGAATAGATCAATACTCGAACAGTTATTTTCCATTGCTAATACCGGGAAGTCCTAGTTTCGCTTTTCCGAAATACCTGGTAGGGGTGGTTTCGTTCGTATCAATTGTATTTGGCTTGACTTGTAATGAAAGAGTAATAAAAAGCATTTTCCTGTTCATCATAATTTACATGTATATAACACGACCAAATCTCTAGGCCTATTGTAACTTCATGATGTGTTTATTTTTGAGACCAACATCACTTTCACTTCCCCGCATCTGATATGCTCAGACGTGATCCGATTTCCTTGCAGTTTAACTTGGTTTTTATTGATCCTGGCCTCAAAACCAAACAGGATTTTAGCATTCTCAGTGCAGAAATAAAGAAAAATTCTTCAGAAAAGTCTAATATTCATTTGGAAGGGACGAAGGGGCACCGCATAGGTGATACTTTCTTTCTGGATATTTCTTATTCATTCTTGGCATTTGCTTGATTTTGATTCGAAGACCAATGAATAACAAATTCCAAGAAATCCAACCAGTAGTGCACCCCTTAGGCACATATTCCATAGAGGTATACGGTATACTACACTATACGCGAACAATGGCTTCACAAAGGGTGCATGACCATGAAACTATTGTTCGCGTATAGTATAGTATAGGGTATAGCTCTATGGAATAGGTGCCTAAGGCACCTTCCCCATAGAGCTATACCCTATACTATACTATACGCGAACAATAGTTTCATGGTCATGCACCCTTTGTGAAGCCATTGTTCGCGTATAGTGTAGTATACCGTATACCTCTATGGAATAGGTGCCTAAGGCACCTATTCCATAGAGGTATACGGTATACTACACTATACGCGAACAATGGCTTCACAAAGGGTGCATGACCATGAAACTATTGTTCGCGTATAGTGTAGTATACCGTATACCTCTATGGGGAAGGTGCCTATGGCACCTATTCCATAGAGGTATACCCTATACTATACTATACGCGAACAATAGTTTCATGGTCATGCACCCTTTGTGAAGCCATTGTTCGCGTATAGTGTAGTATACCGTATACCTCTATGGAATAGGTGCCTTAGGCACCTTCTCCATAGAGCTATACCCTATACTACACTATACGCGAACAATGGCTTCACAAAGGGTGCATGACCATGAAACTATTGTTCGCGTATAGTATAGTATAGGGTATAGCTCTATGGAATAGGTGCCTAAGGCACCTTCTCCATAGAGCTATACCCTATACTACACTATACGCGAACAATGGCTTCACAAAGGGTGCATGACCATGAAACTATTGTTCGCGTATAGTATAGTATAGGGTATAGCTCTATGGAATAGGTGCCTAAGGCACCTATTCCATAGAGGTATACGGTATACTACACTATACGCGAACAATGGCTTCACAAAGGGTGCATGACCATGAAACTATTGTTCGCGTATAGTATAGTATAGGGTATAGCTCTATGGAATAGGTGCCTTAGAGCCCAAGCGATACGGTCATATCAATTACGAATGGACTATACCAAATAGCCCGCCATGCGGGTAGGTTGAAGCGGGCTATACATTGATAGTGGTAGGCGCGAAAGATCTTAACACAATTGAAGAGTACACTGAGGGGCTCGGTTTGCACCAAATTATTTTAGGCCGTTAAAGGACCATTGGCAATTTTAAGGGCAACATTACCCAGCTGTCGGCTGCCCAGTCACCTCCTATTCTACATAACTAGTATCCATCAACAAATCGCACAAAAAAAGGAAAAGTTCTGATTGAATCATCGCTTTTCCGATATTGACTCCGATTTGACCCGAGTTAGCTCTCCACGCATCGACTCTTTCCACGTGGAACGATGCACTAGTAAGGCGTTTCCTGGAGCTATGATCTACCCCTTGACGTCATGGTGCTGATATCGATTTTTCAAGATGACCGGCCAAAGAAACTAAAATCAGGATGAATCTCATCGCGCATTTCTCATGTGAGACACCCTACAGGTCTAGGTTTTCTATTCAAATCATCTCCCATTTGGCCAATTAACATTTATTGTGCAATGACTGGCCATGGTCTCATGATATTTAGAATATATTTAGATATTTAGGCCATGCCAATCACGTCAGCATCCCCAGAATACCGAAATAACATTTCGGCTTTGGCAGAAAATACGTCATCGAATGCTGGTGCCTGGTAGTAAAATCACATTGTTTATACTCATACGCATCCAGTCCCTCCTCGTTCATAGTATAATTTCAATTGACGAGCTTATTGAGTGATAAGATAACAAATCGAGCACGGAATAAAATCTGCCCAAAATGGCCAACCTCAAGGAAGTAACGGTTAAGTTCGGAACAAAAACGAAGTTGGTCAACATCGACTTCGAAAGTTTGAAGAAAACTAACGAAATCATCCGAGCCAGACTGCAACTTAAACAAAGGTTTGTCCTCCAAGCGGATTCCGAGGCGAGGGGCGTATTATACGACATTGATGATGATCAGGATTTGGATCGTTTCAAAGACTGTGACAATTTTGTGGTTCTTTTGTCTGACGACAGCGAAGCATCTTTTGCGTATGGATCGACTCTGGGGCCTGATCGTCCTGGCGAAGCTGCATCATTCGGCTTTCCACCCGCTTATGAAGAAAGCGTAGAACCAGCGACTGAGGTGAGTAAAAAAGCTGTTAGTACTCTAAACTGTCAATTGAACACATTATTTCGGTGGCACTTTCAATCGCATAGGCCCAACTCTCTAGCGAGTAGGATCCCCTCGGCCGGATTTGTGGAGGATACATGTTGTCATACCACTGTTCGTTTGCCACGAGCATGTTCGTTTGACGAATTGACACCGAACTGGA
This sequence comes from Lineus longissimus, assembly GCF_910592395.1. Taxonomy (NCBI): domain Eukaryota; kingdom Metazoa; phylum Nemertea; class Pilidiophora; order Heteronemertea; family Lineidae; genus Lineus; species Lineus longissimus. Next base: position 9,047,664 of record NC_088326.1, read on the forward strand.
GGTATTGGTTGTTTCACCAAAACCGCCAAGAGGGAGCTAAAATGTAGACTAAAAGCGGTTATGGTGAGACAATCAATACCGACTTGGACAGTGAGGTATCAATTTCTATTCTCAAACATCTCAAATTAAATAACGAATGATGCGATTTAAAAGCTTATTGACATAATTTGCACCAAGAAAGCGGTTTTGGTTGCCGAACCAAAACCGCTGAATTCAAAACGAGGTTTAGTAGGCGCATCATGCATTTAACTTCAGAATAACGGAGTAAGTGTTGAAAACAGTATGTAATAGAGCCTAAAGGGTAGGTGACATCGTGAATCGTAGGTAGCTCGCTCGATCTTTGGAAATGACTTGTTCGTTCTTTATGTCACGAATGACAAGAGAAAAGTGACAAGTTACCTATAAAAAACGCGAACTTAATATAACACGAGCCTTACCCCTTGTCACTTCATGATGTGTTTTAAACCCTAAAGTCTGTTGCGTATGCTGGTTCAACAGTGAGTGACAGGTGACAGGTGACGTCATGAATTCAATGTACACCTTGGTATTATCTACGAATGTTTTTGCGTGTAAGAGTTCCCCCTCCAGCAGGGTGTTTACTCACCCCCCGCCCCCCCCCACCCACACATCCGATATGTAAACGTGAATGCCCATTCCATTCTTAGCTGTAACAGGTTATTGGGAGGCCGAATAAAGGGATAGGCATTCACGTTGGCGTTTCGGGGATTTGAAAACCCTGGTATATCAGCGCTCGAATGGGCATGGTTGTTGTTCTGTTAGTGATCGCCGTTTTTGCGTGGGGAACAATATGGTAAACACTAAAAACGATGTGGGTCACACTGACAGATTGGCCGGTTGTTTGAAATGTCTTAGATAGGATGTCCGGAGAATAAAGATTATTGTATGCTCTTAATCTCTGAGCCATTGATGGTCATGGCCTTATAGGAACCATCCGTCAGAATACTTCAGTACAATAGGTCGGACATTTTTTTCCTGGGGGACATTTCCTACTTCTTCACCGGTGTAAAAGAAATGCAAGTCCCCCCGGAATCTAAGTCCAGTCCTTTTGTTAAAGTGAATAGAGTCGCCGAGTTCCTTTGTTGAAGATTATGTAGCTCACCCTAACCAAACCATTAACCACATTCTTTGACAATCCACAGCTATTGTATGGGGTCCTGCATTCCTAGGACGTCCATTCCCTTTACACCGGCTTTGGACATTGCAGATTACAACCAACACGTCTATTACTGAATCAGGGGTTTATTGTCTTCTGTCTTTTTTGGAAACAAGATCGATCACATGTCGACCATGCCTTATCAATCCACATCAATTCAGCTCGGCCTTTTTTCGAAACGGCAAATTAGTGATAAATGCCAACTGTCCCAAATTATCCCTCTGGGGTTTGTTTACTTCCTTGTCTGGAATATAGTGCTATTTTATATGACGGAATTTGCATTGTTTTTCGGCACCAACTCGTGATTATTCTATTTCTGTATCTGACGTGATAGCTTTATGCGTAGCCAGAAATTCGAGTAGGATTTCGTTGCTGCGAATTATAAGAACAATTCATGGTCAATTCATCCACCAGTCTGCACTCCCCATGGGACCCCCACCCCTTAAATTAAGATACTCCCAACGTAAACTGCATTAGTAATACAGTCATATTAATTCTGGATAAATGCTTAAAAATGTTCTAATGTCTTTCGTTTTAGGACCGGAGCTGTGAAGTCAGTCGCGAAAAGTCCTTTGAGGTTGAAATACACGGCGTCATGTACCCTGTCAACGCAGCACCCCCGCCGGAAAGTAGCGTCGTTCAGAGAGAGATGATAGAACTGGTTTCAGCCTTCGATATTCCCGGCATCATCCGGCAGATTGACATCGTGGCGATGTGTATGCGAATTGCCCTGTATGGTGTAATCGGGAAGCGCCATTTGGAGCTAGAGGTTGTTGAAATGCAGGCCAAGGTCGATGACCTCTGCAACATCTCCGCCAAAGCGGTGAAACAATACGGAATGAAAACAAGAGATATTCTGTCTGCAATGAAGTACGCGATTGGGTGTCTGAATGAGGGTTATGAAAGCATGGCTTCGGACCATTTCAGGAATATCGTTCAAACAAGTGAAAAACTAAAAGATACTTCAGCGAACCTCAAGACTTTTCTTGAGGACTTACAAACGATTGTGCAGGGCGTTTGCAGCAAGGTCACCAAGGAGAATTCAGCCCACACCGAAGAACACGCTACTGTTGAAGCCGAAGTCAACTCTGACCGTAAAAAAATGCTTGAGAAAAGGCAACAGCAGGCAGAATTGGACAGGACAGAGGCAGAGGCACGGTTTAAGGTAAATATCTAGTACGTCACAGGTCGGGGCGAAAGTCAAGTTGGGCACATTATGTTTATTTGCCCTTGCCGGGCTAGGCCTGGCGACCTCCATGAAAGCTGTTCGTGGAGGTCGATGGGGCTCGACGATTTGCCTGGATAACCCTTTGATAAGACTGTTAACAATGAAAATTTAGCCCAAGGTGCGAGCAGGCTTTGTTTAAAGACGATGCACCATGTGTTGAGCTAGGCCTCAATTCTTTAGGAAGTGACTAAGTGTTATTCTCATTATTTTTTAGGCTTTAACGGCAACAGGAGACAACTTACAGAGGGTGAAAAATGTCTTGGACCAATACAAACGGGGTTCCTGTACATGTGAGAAGGATGAATGCTGTAGGAATTGCTGCAGTGGTAAATTCCTTTTATGTCGCCACACGCGTCGGTACCACTGTGTGAATTCGAAAACGACTGAGATGCTGCAATTCGTCACTGCCGCTGAATGCCATCTGCTTGATCGGGAGCTAATTGGCCGCATCCAGGCACTGGAGGAAAGAGATCAACTACGAAAAGCTGAAAAAGAGGCTTTCGAGGAATTGTTGAAGTTTACTGAGGCGCTGAAGAAGGATGATCCATTGAAAGATCCTAGCGACTCTATCCAGGATGCTCTCCGAGGGGCAGAGACTGGCCTGAGGACCTTACGATCAGCTGTGCAGCGTATTATAAACTTCTGGGACGACCTGGGGGTTCAGTCCGAGTCTGTCATCACCTTTGGTGGCGGGTCTTTTGGTCAGATGGAGAAACAGTCGGATGAGGAAGAAAGGGAGAAGTTCTTCAAGTCACGAGTCTTCCAAGTTGGCACTGTGGAATACCTTGGAAAGTAAGAAGCAGGTTGATTGTTCAGAAGTGGGTTTTCGAAGAGTAGTGATGACATCAGTCTCAATAGTCCTGGCTTGGGGTTGCTTCCTTGCTAAGCCATCACAGAAGAACCACAGCTAGAGTTTTGCACGTCTCGTTGCAGCGTAGCTAGGGGAATAGTCGGTCTTAAGCGCAGCAAACTTTGCAACTGGACCATTTTCTTAATTACTGGTGTGGTAGTCTATTGTTGAATGTCCGATTCTCCTAGAGGGACCCATATGTCAGGACAAAAGTGACTTGAAATATTTCGTCCCACCAACACAACGCGGCAGGAATACTACACTATCTTCTAAATCTTTTATTGCATATTGTATTTATACGTATTCAAACCGCGTATTGAGAACCCCAGCTTAGACAATGGCGTCACCCGTCAGTATCGGCCGAATTATCCCAAATCACGGGATATCGGGACACTTGTGGACGCCAGTGGAAAACCAAGGTCCTTCGCTGTTTTATCTCTTGTCCCCTGATTTTCTCCTGAGGGTCGGACATCACTTTCTCACCTGTCTTTTTTCACAGGTGGGTTGCCTTGCGAATGATGTGCGAGGCCTTCACAGAGGCCATGGAGCCGATCCAAAGGAACCTTCAAAGCAGTATCGCAGACAACCCCAGCAGGAAAGCGGCATTGGAGAGGATGCCCGAGCTGATTCTCGCTTTGGAGAAGAAGGTATACCTGAGCGGACAATATCGGGTGGGAATTTTTTGGAGAAATAGATTAACCTCTCTTGGCCAATACATGCCGCTCCATGTAGCGCTAATTAATATACTGTATTCTTTGATATTACATCTTATGCAAGACTTTTGGATATGGCTTTAGTTTTTCTGGTTGGCCTGAGGTACATGTTGCATACGTTGTTAGCAAATAAGCTAATTTAAAAACTTAGAAACTCAAAACGTTCCTCTCTCGTTTTCCTATTTAATTATCATTTTTACTTTATTCAAGGTTGCTGAGAGGAGAGACACGATCCACGTTGACCAGAAGGCCGATGCTGAATTGCTGAAATCATTGATGTCCGGGGTTGTGAAGAACACGTAGACTGACAGGCAGCTGTAAAATGTTGAAATGTCCTAGGATAGAGTCTCAGGGGGACAGACGAATCTAGGCCCTTTAATCTCGGAAGAATTGACCGTCATGGTTTTTCGAGAAGCATATATTTAATCCACCACCATACATGGGACACTTTTTCTAGGAGGACATTTCAGACTGCTACACCTGTTAATAACTGCTGTCCAGTGACTGACTTAAGATTGCACGTCTTGCACATGGCCGGCGTTTAGGCCTTATGGGTGAAACTTTTATTTAGTATGATTGATTATGGTTATGAAATTCCGTGGTGTTTGATTTAAATTTCAATACATCCCAGACTAGTCATATCCAGACAAAGTCACAACCAGAAGTCTGGGATATTATAACTAAAAGACTTGTAAATTCAACGTTTACTAGCATGAACACATGACACCCTTCCAGGTTGAATGTAATGGACAATTGATTTCGTCTCATCCCAGTCTTCTGGTTGTGACTTGGTCCTCAAAAGATTGACTTTGTAGTTTATGGAAATAATCATTAACCGCCACGGAAGCTCTGTTCTGACATCGTGTTCTTTTAATGTCCGAACGATATCATTCTGGCATCATCGGATTATCCCCGAGTCGTTCAGATCGGAGAACCTGTAGTGTAGAGGGCGTGCGTGACGTGAAGCTCCTTCCACACATGCCATGACTCAGTTGATGGTGTTTGTATCCAGAGGACAGCACGCGTGTCGTGAAGTAAAGCTTTTCTTGCTAAATCAAATACTGGGTATTTGGAACGATAGGAAATACTGCCGGGTGGTAAAGGTTCGTTTCCAAATGCCACTGCCCTTTTTGTCTGCAGTGCATAAAATACTGGGCCGATTTCTTCAAAGTTTGGTTTTTCTTCAATCTAATTCTGGGACCCAACACAATATCCAGGTTAGAGACTTTAAAAAGAAGTCAACGTAGAACGGTGGCTGGGAAAGGACATCGAACTTTTTTTTCTGGCGGGACGACTTATTAAGTCGGGAGGACGACTTGCAAAAACAAAAAACGAAAAAAAATTTTTTTTTAGAGAAAATGTTTTTTCTTGCATTTTGCCGTCTTTTTTTATTATCTCGGGGGGACGACTTAGTAAGTCGTGGGGGGGACCACTTACGGAAACGAGTCTGGGCTTATTTTACTTGCATGATGCGATTGTCCGCACTGATCATACTCCGGTATGCCGCCCGCACACTGAGATATTCGTTTGAAGTGAAAGCACCTCAGCTTGTTGCAGCTAGCCTCTCAGGTTCATCCTGAAATACAATCTTTGATTCTCCCCGGAATCGAACTGTGTAAGCCAACAGTGTTAACCACCAGCGGCAGTATTTATCTTGCTATACCTGGAGAGCAGGGGTTTATATCAGTTTTGCTGGAGGTCCATGGCAGGGGTGTTTGCAGGGGTACAGGGCAGGGGTGTTTGCAGGGATATAGGGCCATGTCAAGTGTTTATGACCGTTTGACTTTTTGTTTGACCTTGTCCCTGACATTCTGAGGATGCACGCTGCAGACGAAAGGGAAAAAACGTTCATCATTGTGCTGTGGGGCTTTATATTAGGCTATAAGTTGGTATAGCAGGCCTATTTGCAATCACAAGCAGGGCGCCGGGCCGACATAGCTACGGACTAGCAGATCCATGCCCGTGGTAGTCTGGCCAGATGAGCCAGGGCCTAGCTAAGCCATGGACTCAGCTCCCAAATCAAGTAGGCCTATACAAAATGCAGGGTAGGTCCCTGTCGTTTCAATTCATAAATGAACGTGATCGTGACTGAACTTCCTCATCAACACGGTCACAGACAATACAGAACCCACCTACACTCTTCACTCATGGCATCATGCACTAGTTCTTTTATTGCCTCAGTGCAAACAACAGGCATTCTCTCATTCTCTGAAGGTACAGTCCAACAAATCGAAGCATATTTTGGCGTTTTGCAAGACTATTTTTCCAAAAACAATGAAGGAAATCAAAATGGAGCTTGACTGAAAATGAGGCTGACCTAATGTGGCACTTTGTTTAGCAATCAATGAAAAACATGCATCAGCCAATCAGCATCAATGTCAGAGCAGGGGTGTTTGCAGGGGTTCATGTGCATTTGATCAAAGTCAAAGCAGTGACGTTTGCAGGGGCAGAGTTTATCAAAGTTAGAGCAGGGGTAATTATATGTAAGCACTCAATGTAATCTATTGATATGTTGAGACATTTAAAACAACCAAGGTACAAGTTCCAATAATTGCTTGTGTACTTATAGTGTATTAATATAAAAGTGTCTGATTTTTTTCATCATTGAATCTACCCGTCTAGTGTGAGAAGAGCACAGCCATACATGGGCTTGACCACCAAGGAGGGATTCTCAATAGGTACACAGTTCATACTTGAAATGAGTATAGCAGATCACACATTTTGTATTGTGTATTTGTAATAGCACTTGGTGAAAAAGAAACCTGCCACTGACACTTTTTCAAATAATGGACTATGCCAAGATCACTTTGGGAGGGAGGGAGGTTTCATTGCTATGAAATTGGGATTCTGGCCAAAATATCAAAATGCGCTGTGATTCGCACACCATTTCTAATGGAGCAAACATCTGAGTCGAGGCTGCAACGAATGCTCCCCCTCATTACTAAGAGGAAGATGCCACCAACAACCTCAAGTAGCATCTATTTTTATCTGGAGCTGGTCCAACTCGGGTAGATTTGCGCGGCATTACAAAAACACGGAATTTCGCGGATTACGGAACCAAACTCGTTTCCAAAATCCTGGGAGATATTGCACACGGAATCACCGCAGACACACGCGGCAGGGGTATATTCGTTGTCACATGCGAGTGAGAGGCCTCTCCTCCTGATCCTCGCATCATGAATGCAAATAAATGATAGTACACATGTACAGTGTGTACATCAGGCCTACGGTACGTATAGTGTCAAGTATGTAACTCGCTGTCTACTGTACAGGTGGTTGTCGCTGCACTACATCATGGGAGCTGTGCAAAGGGACACCCTGTCAATGGTACACAACAACTGAATGAAACTTAAAAACGAAGAGGGAAGGCACATAATAATATGATAAACGCGGGTGTGGAGACCACGAGGAAGGTCGGGGCTGAAAAATGAATGCTGCGCGCCACACTCAAGTCGCATTTCGGTCTCACGGCATTTTTGGCGGCTTTTTTGGATATAAAATGAAATGAAATGCGCTAAGTATGAAATTAGAACTACAACGGCTTCCCGTACAGTTCCTTGGCTTCCCATACAGGCCGTCTGCAGTCTCAGTCCACGATCCGTTCCGTAGTCGGCGGAAATCCGCGGAATTCCGTGTTTTAGTAATGCCGAGATTCACGTGATATTTGGCAATAGACATGCAGCTGATAAGGATGCATGTGGCCAAGCAAGATAAATTCTGCCGGTCATACACTGCTGCCACCAGACTATGATGCTCCTGGAAACACAAAAGGACATGAAAACTCTTCTCTGGGAAAGGAGGCGAGACAAAATGAGCATTCGATTCTGCATTAGAAAACATCTGCAAAGACGACATTTTCAACTGCTGCGAAGTTGAACGATTATTGATGATAGGTTATCGCCGTCACTAAACATCCTAAATCTTCTTGTGATTTCTGCTGATAAGTCCGAGGTTTTTGAAGAGGGAGTTGTTGCTTCAACTGTGTATGTGCGGGGAGGGCTTCTCAAGATGGTCAACAAATGGACAAAAGGTAACTTCAGTCAAAGAATTCATCAGCGAAAGGGTAAATGAACGCAAATTTACAATGCTTAACTGTGCGTCCTTTACTTACGAAAGCCCAGGAGGCTACTGAAATTCGAAATCCGAAATTTAAAATCCAATATTAACCACTCGGAGGAAAGCTTACAAAAAAAGCTAGGTGTTCATTTCATACCAGTGTAGCATATATACATGTATAAATAGCTCAACGTACATGTAGGACTAATGGCATTGACTGGTTCCCGTGTACCCTCCAGATCAACGAGGGGCTGTATTGACAATGTTCTATCTAAGTACTGTATTAGCAGTTCTACCATGTCTACACAATACTGCTCGTTTCAATATGAAATTGACAAGGGGCCGGTAGCTCATCAAATTCAATAATGATACATTTTTTCATACTATTGACACCTAATTCTGAGCAGCAAAAAATCCCCCTTCTTGATCCATCCTGTAAATACTTCGTGCAGAGTCTCGATCCATTGCCATCCTTTATACTTAAACAATCGATGCAGCATCTCTTTTTACACTTTATTGACGCAATATCTTTCATGTTTTCTGACGAAGCAATAATAGCAGGACACCAACTATCAACGGGCGATTCTGCCATCTCGTTTCAACCGGAAAAACGGCATACGAAGAGCTACGAATGACGAAATACAGAGTATGTCAATGTATACTATTCAGAAGTATTAAGGTAGCAAGAAGGGGTGGGCGTTTGTGGTTTCTGAGTGTGAGGGGGTATAGTGGTGTCTGTTGACTGTGCTTAAAGAGAGACTAGGCATGATGCCAGTCTCTCTTAAAGCACAGTCAAGAGACATGTGGTTTCAGTATTAGGTCTTTCATTGTAGAAATGCGAAAATGTAAGCAATTTTGGTTAGGTCCGTCATTTGTTATGACCAAGTAGCTTCTAAAGTGACTCACCCACACACTCCCTTGATAACAGCGGCCGCCTCAGCGCCACCACGCGGGGCCTAATGGTATTAGGCTAAGTAGCTTCGTGCGATATGCACCATTCTGGGAAAACTCAATGAGGAAGTATGCTCATTAGCATAATATATTCTTAGCTCCAGCTCGATGTAATCCTGCGCAGTGTTTCTTCGGCCCAGATACATTGTGGTGGAAAACGTCCAGTACAAAGAACGCCTGGCTTGCGCCAGACTAATAAGTGAAGAAGGTCTGGCTGCGCGAGACTACTGTGATAAAAATGATCATTGCAGAGACTCTGTGTCGTAGGAATTTACTTTTTACAATTAAAAATGCTCTAAAAAGACGATAAGGAATGATTATTTATTTACATTTCCTGAACTGCATACCTTCTAATTATCACTTTACATAAATAGGTCGGCGTTAAGTCGCGTGCTTTTCCTTTCCTCGTGACAATATACAGCAAAATAGTTACAACCCCATAATCGCGCTATAATTCCATAATGAGATCACGGTGACCCGTGATAAATGTTTCGCCAGCTTCGAAATTTTGCCGCTACGCGGCGCGTTTGGTCCTTGCGTCGAGGATTAAGGAATTGAACCCGAGGCGGAGGACCTTGGTTGAGTTACCAAGACACTCGAGGGTGGAGCTAAAATACAGTCCAAACCCGAGCCGACAGGCGAGGGTTTGGACGAAATTTTAGCTCCACCCGAGAGTGTCTTGGTAACTCAACCAAGGTCCGAAGCCGAGGGTTCAATTTCTATTCTAAAATACCTCAAACTTAAAAAGATAGGCCACGAAATAACTTGAATATGTGCAAATTTGGCAAATTCCATCCATCGCCTGCCCGGAGCGCCGGTAGCGCCGTTGTTTACATTATGTTACGGCAGCCCGTATAGGAAGTCCGGATCGGCTCGCTCAAGTGACGCTAAAATCCGCGCAAATGGGCTATTTGGAGCGTTTTTCTCAGCAAATATGTGTAGTGCTCATTAAAAAACTTAGGGTGGTTGATGCTTCCTTGGCTGATTTGTGTTTGAAGCAGTGTTTTGAGAGCCTCAAACTTCTGAAGTGAGCTGTGTGCATGGTTCCACATTTTAGTGCATCCCGAGGGAACTTTGGTAGAGCATCTTGGTTGCGTGTCCAAAACACTCCACTCTCAGAACGAGGCTTATGCATTTTCCATTTAAAAGTTGACTTTACGGTACCAAGGTATTTTAGAATTGTTTTTCAAAGGTTCTCTGATTGCTTCTGCTGCTAAGTATGAACACCGATTTAGTACGTGTCGTGTGAATGTATTCGCACATATGACTTCATGATGACACCACAGGCAATCATACTCAGTCCTTCGTCTTTCGTATTGGTTGCGAAACCTGCCTATCATTGCAAAACGTATTGCCATGACACCATCACTTTACCGTCATTCAACTATTTTGTGAAATAGTTCAGGATACCGATTGACACAACGTCTATTTGGGGAACTTCCATTTTTGCGGAAAAGCGACACCAAACGTCTATTTGAGTTATACACAAAAAGCTGAAAACACGACAATATATGTTTATTTGAGATACGAGCGCCACCAAACGTCTATTTGAGTGCATGTCTATTTGAAAGCGACACCAAACGTCTATTTGAGTTATTAACAAAAAGCTGAAAACCCGACAATAATATATGTTTATTTGAGATACGAGCGCCACCAAACGTCTATTTGAGTGTATGTCTATTTGAGATACGACACAATATGTCTATTTCAGGTACGTCTCCGTTAAAACGAGCGCCACCAAACGTCTATTCGAGTCATAACACGACATAAAATGTCTATTTGAGACAACCTCTATTTATGCAGAAATAACCGCCCATAACTGTCCTCATAAAAGAAGAGAAATATGTACAAAAATGTTTAAAGTAAGTTAAAAGGTTTTATTTTGGTATGAAAAATATTGATCGATAGAAAATCTTCACCTTTCTTCTTCTGACATGTCTGGCTTGGTTCACTGCGTGGTATTAATCGTCAGCAAGCCAGAGGACAAGGAGATAGAGCTTCAACACGTCAGCAATGGCTACCCGGGTTGGATCATGAAAGACCCCAAGTCGAAGCAATACAAAGAGACGGAACAACAGCCTTACTTGAATGCAGCCATTACCTGAGAGTGCGAAGAAGAAACGCTGCCCAGTCGTTATCCCCTTATCGAAGGTTTCTCTGAGGAGCTACAGAGAATCTTCAAAGGCTACAATATCCTGGCCTATCTGAAGTCCACTACCACTCTGAGGCAGTTACTTGTACATCAGGTCACGGGCCAAGTATATCACATTGAGTGTGAGGATGGTCCGGCTTTATAGATCGGGGAAGCGGAAAGATTTCTCAAAGCTTGATTTCTTGAGCATAGACGCCCTAGCCCCACAACATCGGAGGTGCCGCGTCACGTACACACGGCCGGATCGAAACAAAGTATCAACATTAGTTTTGCTAAAGTGTGGGAGGTTGAACCGAGGTGGTTTGAACGAGGCAATCACTTTAAAGAGCAGCCAGTCCGACGCCGAACAAGAACGCGGCTGACACATCCTCTCACCCATCTGAAACTATCATCCGTCACTTGGACGTTCGTGCGAACATGGTCTCAGATGAAATCGACAGCATACCTTTCTCCAGAGTTTCAAAATTAAAAAAACTATTGTGACAATTTTATCACTGGCAAATGTTTATGCAGCGGACGATTAACTTTTGCTTGTTCACCCGATTGATTAGAAATGTTCAAGCAACGCCCTTAGCCACTGTGCTTTCGTGTTTCTCACGATGTGTCGCATTTTGTTTATGTCATCGGCCTCCACGTTGGAGGGTAATAATCAGTATATGTGAACTGTTTATCCAATTTTGAACCAGGCCTTGCCGGTGTTTGGAAATAAATCACTTCTCCATTCGCCAGCCATCCAGCCCACCATCCGAACGATCCAATAGACATTATGGTGTGGTTGCAATGCGCCAAGATAGCGAAGTCACGCTCCGGTGTACTGCCCTCAACGAATGTGACATCACCACTTACATTTTTCAGTGCTGATTTGGTCCAGTGAACATCATCTGAGCAGGCGATGAATTTTACGTATTTGAATTTATTTCGGTAAAAGTCCATAGCTCTCCTAAAGTATCCAGCCTCTGCCACCCGATAACCATAGGGGTGGTTAATCATATCCCCACGACGAACATGCACTCCAACATAGACTATCTCCTTTTTGAGATTCCCGGGTATCCTTTTTAAAAAAGCTGAAGCTTTCTCACGTAAATCTTGTTTAAAGATTAATTGCTTTCTTAAAGCCTCATCACAATTGTTAAAATATCTCCAGGATTGGAAATAACCATGAAGTCGTGTCACAAATCCGTTTTTCTTTAGCTTTTCAACGCGATTATCATATCCGCACGACTTTCGTTCCCCGAACTGCACCAACCTAGTTGCATTTTGCTTAATAGTGTCTATTCTGACAGGGTCCTTTATCGTAAACATTTTAAATAGAGTGCCATTCTCTACAAATGGCTCAAGACTGTTCATAGACGCAATACAGAAAAGGCTTGCAAACTGGAAAATATTGTTCCCGATGCGACCCATCCAATTTATGGTGACCTTGCCGCTGAATTCTCTAGCTGGGTCCCTTGTTGTTAGCCCCCCTGGTGATAGTGAAGGCTTGACGGTGAACCGATTATTTCTCTCGTCTGTTTTATTGGCCAAATTCCCAATCCTCTGTTTGCCACTGGACTTGGGTCCAATGTGTTTACCGGGCGTTGCCAGCTTGAACGGCGTTATGAATGAGTACATGCATATTAAGTAGATAACTACTACCGTAATTAAGCGTGGGATTAGCCACCTGGGTTTGGATATCCTACAAACCTGCGACAAAAAATCTGGAAAAAAACAAAGACGACAAGAGTCAGTTTAGTGCGCACCTGGCATTTGATTTTATGCGCGTTCCATTCAGACAAAATAAAGTCAATCTGTAAAATACCAGTTTATGCCTGTTTTTTTCTTCCAAAAGGGATGAACAGTCACACAAATTTAGCGTCATTGGCGAAAACTGTGGTGTCATCATCATCATCATCAGCATCGTCATCATCATCATCGTTGAATGGCTTCGCTAACTGATTATATCATTCCTTTTGGTTGGTTTCCGGTTGGCGCACAATCTATCCTACTGCATTCATCAGATTCAGATTTTGCCAAGAACAGCAGAAATTTAAGTTTTATCAATTTGATACCCACTCACAAGTGTTAATTAGCACTAATGACATACCCGCCTTGAAACGTTCTTTTCACTCATGTCCACATAGGCGTGCCCAGCGCTACAAATAGAATATTTCGTCTGCTTTATTTACTTTTTTTCTCGTACGTCGTTAATTTGGTTGATTTCCAGTTTGGCCGTGTGACTCGCAGGCTGGCCGAATGACGTCTCCCAACTCGGTTCCTGTTGGTGCGCGCAACCTACTTTTCGACGTCACGAGTTCCGAGAACGACTCGAGTTGAACTGGGAGTGGGAGTGGGAGTCGGGACGGTTCGCAACCTCTCTAATAGCGTCATGTATGGGCGGTTATATCCGCAAAAAAGGACGTTGAAAAACAAGGTGGTTGTATATGAGTTTTTAAACGAAACGCGAGGTCGTACTTTTTATAGACTTTTGGTTGCGCTGGCAACACGTGTTCGCAAAGAAAAAATAAATCAAGATGTAACTTGTGTTGTATATAGGACTTTCAAAGAAGATTTTAGATTCGACCCATATTAAAAAACAAATCCCTTAGATAAAATGGATACTGTGTGTAGATTCCGAACCGGGCCTCTACAAATTCAAAGTGTAAGATCCAGACTATTTCAAAATAACATATCAGAATCAGTTTGTCATCAATTCTGTGGTAAACCGGATATCTTAGATGAAGTTCATTATTTTTTATCATGTATTGGGCTAACCCAATTAAGAATGTCATACTTCCCAATATTGGGAAACATACCTGAGCAGTTACAAAGAAACTATTATAAAACCTTTATAAACGGCAAAGGCCTATCTCCCTTATTAAACCTGTCAACCTTTTGTAAAGTCATCATGAATTCTCTGTCATAGCCATATTGAAAAGAGATGTATTTCTGTGTTATCCTCATTGTCCCGCGAGGGAATTTTTGAGAGGAATAAATTATTATTATGATTATTATGATTATGATGTTTTTTGAAACAAGGTCGTACTTTTTATAGACGTTTGGTGGCGCTGGCAACACGTGTTCGTATGTTTTTTGCCTTGAAACAAGGTCGTCCTTTTTATAAACGTTTGGGGGCGCTCTTGAAAACTTTGTTATTGCTATTAGCGAAGAATTTTGTTATTGCTGTATGTAAAGCGACGCGCGATCGACATTCAGGGCTTTACGATGATGTCACAGGCCTTGCTGTTTAGGCCGAAGTTACATAGACCTCATTCGTTCATTTCCCAGGACTCATTTTCCCCTTTTGCTTTCGTTCCCCTGTAAAAGCACGGCCTTGTGGCGTACATTCACCGAGGAATGAAAGAAAAACCCGGAAAGCGACTCGTGGTAAATGAACGAATGAGGCCTATGTAACTTCGGCCTATCGCCTGAATCGTATTCTTCCCGAGGTACACATATCTATAGAAATGGATGTAGATCTGATAGACAATGCTGTCTTCATGGTCGAGTAGAGTCTCTCCTTCGAGACTCAATAAATGTCGTTGTGCACAGTTCAGAAGTGATGGATTGCAAGAGCCCCCGGGCCACAGGGTACAAAATTGCCGTCTGACTGGATTTTTACGAGCGCCACCAAACATTTATAAAAAGTACGACCTCGTTTCAAAAACAAACGAACACGTCTTGAGAGCGCCACGAAAAGTCTATAAAAAGTACGACCCCGTTTTAAAAAAACAAACACGAACACGTCTGCTGGATTTTTGCGAGCGCCACCAAACGTCTATAAAAAGTACGACTTTGTTTAAAAAAACATGCGAACACGTCTTGCCAGCGCCACCAAACGTCTAAAAGAAGTACGACCTCGCGTTTCGTAACCTCCTCGTTTAAAATCACGTATACAACCACCTTGTTATGCAACATCCTATTTTTGCGCATGAACAAAATTTGAATTGGCCGCTGTCACCTCTGAAAGGCTTCGCCTCGGCCACTTTATTCTTATACGACTTTTAATTGCCCCCTCCCCCCCCCCAACCTCGCCGTAGGGTAAACGTATATGTTCGCCGATTTTCGAACATGAAAGATTTTGTTATACTAAATCTGACAGTGCATAACAATAATAATAACCAAATTCGTATATTTTATGAATGAAACAGGCAACTCATATGAGAACTAACAGGCAACAATTTTTTCGCGTCATATAGAATATGTTTAAGTAAAACTTTTCAGTTTATTCCAGCCGAAGACAGGATTATAAATAAAATCGTTTAAAATTAGGCCCAGCGGCAGTGGCCGATCAGTGCCACCCGCGGAGCCCAATGGCAACAGGCTAAAGGAAGGCACGTGTAGCCCATGTGTTGGCAGGAGTCGAAAGCGTATTTCTAGGCGGGAAAATCGTTGGTACATGCCAACAAACTCTTTTAAAATTAATAAAACTCGTACTTTCTACTGTGCTGGGGTAAAATCGATGCCTGAGAAAAATGCAACCCATTGTGCGCGAACCGAAAACCAACGAAAAGGAGTCTTATGATAGAATCAATAAGCAAAAGCCACCCTTTTAACTAAGGATCTTAAAATAATCCTGTAAAGAGTGTGTATGTACATATGCAATGAACTGGATGATATCTAATCCAAGAATCTTACAAGATTTCCGGCCTGGGAAGGGCAATGCATGGATGATGGTTTACTTCTCCCTACTTACCTGTTAACCAGTTCTTTGACACAATTTCATCATTGTCCATCACCCAGTCTTGTTTGCACACGTGTTTTACCCGTTTTATCAGTATGACCTATTTACCTGTGGATAAGGGACCGGTAGTAGTTTTAAGAATCATGTAAGAGACTACTGGTACCATATTATGGTGGCTTTTATTACACAAATTTGACAGATAAGATGGCTCAACAAGTCTCCAAATAGCAAGCACTAGGTTCTGTTTTAAATACAACACACGGCTTGTCCGTGAGCCAAAGGCTGATATTTCCCTGATCCTGGAAATGCCTGATAAAGAAGTAAACAAATGAGACACATGCACAAAATAAGTTGGGATCGAACTTTTTACAGGTCTGAATTTTCCACACTTGCAGAGCATTGATACATTTGAAACATGGTTCAGGTGATCAGTATTGAGTGTAGAGAATGTTGTATCCGGCATTTGATGTCATTATTAAAAGTAAATTTTTCAGAGACACTTTTCTGACCAAGGTACACTCGGGGTATCTGTAGCCCCTATAAGTAGCTAAACATATCCTGTCATAAATCATAAAAAATCGAGTTTATTAAATTCTTATACCCGAATTATATTATTTGATCATAAATCTATCCGATTTAGATACAATGTTAACCCTTTACGTACCAACAATGATACATTTGTGGTTTCATACTAGTTTATCTAAAATCATTTCGAAATAATGTTCATATTTTCAAAGTTACTGGTGTCTCTAGTTAAAGCCTCACCATTGACTAGATAGCAGCACTTCTCATGGTTAATTGCATTACCATTAAGTGGTGCCAGCTTTAGTTGGGGTTGATGCATGTCCAATTAACTGAAACTACATTTGTGACCAGCTCTACCAAAACTTGGCGCTTGTCGCATCTGAACTTGACAGGTTGATACGGACTTGTTGTTAATTTCCCTATTGTAGACCTTTTGTGAAATGTGACCAAATCAGTTTCTAATAGATTTCACAAAAGGTCTACAATAGGGAAATGAACAACAAGTCCGTATCAACCTGTCAAGTTCAGATGCGACAAGCGCCTAGTTTTGGTAGAGCGAGTCACATTTTTTAATGGCGCCCGACAAGACCGTTCATCAGTTCAGAATATCACAAGCTGTTGTCTGACACAAGGTGTCATATACAAAAGAGCTGATCGATAGAACTTAGTGTTTTTACACCAGTTTAACTGCACTGATTTACGACAATGTTGTTTAGATTGTTGGTAAGTGATTGCATCGAACATCACTTAATATATTCAATAATGGTTTGATACCAGCAAAATATCGTTGTCAACCTAGACTGGAATAATATTGAAAGCTTTATTATCGATAAAGACCATAAACCTGTGAAAATATGTTCTCATACTACCACAAGTCTTGTATTGTCTCTCAGAGGCAATGTTTTAGATTAAGTGCGCTGAATTACAGGCTGTAAAATTGGAAGAGGTGCCACTACAAGATGCAGGCCGGTTTTAGTGAATCTGCCTGGAAATATCTTGCGTAAGCAAAGTTAGAGGTGAAAAAAGGGGCTACAAATACCCAATTTTGCCTTATGGATAATTTGTGCTTGTGATACTACAAATAAAGCTGGAATTGAGTCAGCATATGTCACAACTGCATAATGGAAATTGACTTGTGGAAACTCCTCCATGTGGTGTTGAATTTGAGGTGAATGGTCTGATCATGGTGCGATATCGAAAATAAATTGGCGCATTTCGACTGAACGACCATCTTCTCAGATGAATCATGACTTGAGAACACCACCACGGTCGCTGGTCTGACAGTAGGTATGGTGCATTTTGATGTGCATTTTTTTAATGTTGAACAAAAGGTACAAAAGCGCGTAGTATCCATGTATTAGTGTGTACTGAATATCAGTTACCAATGAAAAATACGTGTTTAATCCTTTAAGGGTTTTTTAATCCTTTATAAAAGTTCGGTACATATTCTAATTAATGACCCGATACATGTGACAATATCGATCATGATATATTGAAAAGAGATAAACTTATTCATTTATGTTTTTGCCAACGTATCAAGTATCATTTTACCAAGTATCATTGTGCTCTGGCGGAAGTTGATACACAAATATACTGTCAACTTCATCACCTTTTTCTAACCTTGACCAAAGCGCCGTTTCTGAAAATCTTATTTATAACAATTGTAGAATCTTTAGTCTAACTTCACGCTTAATTTCAATTTATTTTGAACCTCCGAATTGCTACGTGTGAAAACGTCACTTACCCTGAGAATCTAATGTTCCGCTGTAAAGTTCTTTATCAGTTTTGTTTCATCTATTTCAATTGGCGTCAAGACACGGCTTCTTGGAAACTCGCTTGGCTTCAAGCAGACCCTCAAACCCAATGCTGGGAAGATTAATATTTATAAGCGGTCGAATCAGGACAATCTTTTGCCCATACAATATAAACCAAGTTCAGCTAATGCATCCACTCTTTTACCACTAGTGACGAGGTTCTCTCGACCGCAACATCTGCAGAAGCTTAATCCAGCAACATAATGTGCCAGAATCAATGCGCCCGCAGTGACAGTAAAAAACTAAACATCCATTGCCGCCTGTAACATATGTGATGTAGAAGATCAGCCTAGATAACACCAGGAGATAATAGAAGAAATTGATGTCGTCAGATTTTACAAAAGGCAGACAACAGTGAAATGAACAAACAGTCCATCTCAACCTGCCAAGCTCAGAGCGACATGCGAGTGGTTTTGCTGGAACGGGTAACATATGTGCCAGAATCAATGCGCCCGCAGTGACAGTAAAAATTAAACATCCATTGCCACCTGTAACATGTGTGATGTATCTTAAATCTTAACATAGACCGTGACATGAATTAACAGCGGCCTGCAGATTCATTCGTACAAAGTCTTATATCAACAAAAAGGATAGTTGCTTCAGTTAAGTTGTTCCTCTCCTGTTCCATTTCACTCGAGGCAAGAAATCCGGTGGGCTTTAGACCTTAACCGCTCGTCGTACCTTGAAAAAGAAAAAGGTAGCTTTTTGGCTAACCGTAGGGGAGTCTATACAACACTGTAGTGTCCGTCGTCCGTCGTCCGTCGTCCGTCGTATCCTATTTAAAAAACAGTGGCACGTTTCTAAAGCGCTAAAGCTATGAACTTTAAACTTTGAGCAAATAAGCCCCTAGGTCAGATGACCTTTGGCACTGAATTTCGGTCTGGTCTGATTCTTGACTTGGCCACCAGGGGGCCAGAAGTGAAAACCTTAAAAGTGTGATATCTCTCTTATGAGTGACTCGTTTCGATAACATTTTTATGGTAGGTTCTCCTAGAAAGGATACATTACATATCATACGGGTTTTTGATTTGACCTAATTTTCAAGTCCACAGAGGCCAAATGGCGTAAATTGGCCGTTTGAGTGCAACTGTGGCATGTTTCTTAACCGCTAAAGCATTCAATTGAAAGTTGGTACACATGACCTCCTACGTCACGTTACCTCGGACATCGAATTTCGATCTGATCTGATTCTCGACTTGGCCACCAGGAGGCCGAAACTAAAAAAAGTAAAAAGTGCAATATCTCGCTTATTAGTGACTTGTTTGCGATGATATTTTTATGGTAGGTCCTCCAAGCAACGATACATCACATATCATACCGACTTTGGTTCGACTTAAATACTATACATGTGGCATGTTTCTTAACCAGGAGGAATTCCTAATCACCAACTGAGCTATATGGTGAGCACAATGATCCTTGACCGTTTCATTATTGCTACTCATTATTTTTAAATCATGATATAAAAAAAACATGTACCAAGAAGAGTGCGATCTCATGAAATTACCACAGATGAGAGCAGACTGCCTGGAATTAAGCAGTAGACTATCTGAATAAGAAATGAAAGCCAAGTAGCGGACATTAAACTGACTCGTAAGTGAAAGACAACACGTCTGAGTAATACTCTGCAGGGAAGACTCTCACCAACAATAATCATTAACAAGAAAATAGCATCTAGACAAAACGTTACTGACCTGACATCAAACTCTTTCTTCGAATATATGCATCGATTTAATTAGCTGCCGCCCGTTCACAATAAGTTTCCAAATTTGATAAAAGAAAACACAATATTTGTGTTCAAGTGGAATTACCGAAACCAGGCCAGTTTCTATAGATATACATGTACTTGAAAAATATCTTATACGTCTATCCAAATATTTCGTACAGGCCAGTAAAAAGTGAACCTCGTCTTCGATTGACTTTGAGGTACAGGAATAACATAATCTATTTTCTATGGGAACCTTCTTGTGGTTCACAGTCTCTGCTACCGGTCGATGGGCACTTACTGCCGAAAGTGACCCTAAGCTTCTTCAACATTACAAAGGACAAGCTTTGGTTCAGAGTCCAGGAATTTGAACATCCATAATAATATCAACAACACTCCACGTCATCTTCAAAATATTTATTTACACTGTCTATATACGCTGTCTATATTCATTTCTGGTTGAGCGCACGAAGCATTTCGAAAATCTTACTCCTTCCTCAGGTGAACACAAACTAATCTACTAGTACAGATGTATACTGTTTTTAACAAGCTTGTTTACAAATTAAGAATGAAGGCGATTAGGCTTAGAATATATAATTGGATCGTGAATAGAGAACCGCTACTGAATAATTGTTTGTTAAGGACTGGCTTTTTGGTCTTGATGTGGGGACCTTCTTGTATGTGACAATCGAAATCGGATCTAGCTGAATCAATGAAGGAGAAACCGGGATGGGGGATGAGATTGACAGGTAGATGCAGGGTTTTACAAACCAAACTCGCTGATAATTCTTCTAGTTTTCTCCGGTTAATGTTATTATTCGTTTTAACTACTTTCTCCTGGAATCGGAATCTGTAGGTTTTTCCGAATTTCGCATATTTGATAATAGGCATGAAATCTGTTAAATGACATGATCATCGGATCACTGTTGTTCAAGTGATTGTTTACTGAAACACCACAGCCAGCCGTGGCAGACCAGACTGCCATATTAAACTGGTTTTGGTAAAATGATAGTGGTTTTTTCTCAAGTCCAAGACGGTCTTCTATTTTTCAAGCTTAAAACCCCAGGAGTTATCGATGTTTCTTGTCCTTTGAAAAACTGTTTACTACCGTCACATACACATCAAAATTAAATAACTCATATGTTAAGTTATTTTTACGCTCTGTTGTCAGTGGGTAATACATTATTTATTTTCTCTAAAAGATAGAAGACAATGAGGTTTGAACCGTCTCTACTAGAAACCCTTTGCTTACAATTTGCATGCTTCTTGCTGACTAAGTCTTCAATTCAGCACATCAAGATCCGTACTGGAATCGCTGGAAAATTGGAAACATTGGGTGGGGTGTAATGAAGATAAATCTTCGGCAGAGCAGTTGTAAGGCCGTCTCTCTGTTTAATACAATGCCACTTGTTTGTGTTACTCAAGTTTCACCGATCTACGACGGCTCCATTATTAATTACTGCAAAATCGATATAGGCCAGCCCGTAACATGATGTCAGGACCATCGGACAAATTGGTCTCACCAACCCACTGTCTATTCAAAATTGAGCATGTTGAATGGCATTCAACTGTGCAAGTTTTAGGCCGACTTGGTTATTAAAAGGACAACTTGGGCGTGGGATTTATCTGGATGCAAGTCAACACCAGCCACCCTGATGAAGCCTAGAGGGGCAGAAACGCGCGTCGGTGGAGCAACACAACAGCCCAACAATAGGGACCGATGGACATTGTTGTAAACTACAGTGACGGTATCCAGTTTTACTTCTACTAGCTAGCGTGGGATTTACCTAGCCAGGAAGATAATGACGATCTTAGATCAGTGAGACTGGAGTAACAGTGCAGAAATTACTCGCGAAAACCGATTAAAGCACAATGCGGTCATCGTATGATGTATGCTATGCTTGGGGATACACTTCATCAACGCTATTGTTGTCTTTTAAAGGCAGTCAATTAAAGGCTTTAGCCTATTCACTGTCCCTGATGTGGCCATGTTGTATATTTGTAAAGTACTAAGTATATGTTTTATGTTCTGTACATATTTTTTATGGCACAGTGAATTTGAATAAATAAACACATTTGTCCAAGTTGCCAGATGCCGCATGTGCATTTTATGAATTGTACATGTTGGCGATCGATTCTGTTTTTTAGACCGAATTATTGCCCGTAGTAATACAAAAGAGAATGACGTTTTGTCTACTTTTTCATTGAGTGATATGGGCAAGAAAACGCAGTTTTCTTATAGGCTATTTACACCAATAAATCAAGGGGTATCGTACATTCTCCTTTGTATTACTGACGTCAATTATGATGTCAACTGGTAGATCCATGGCTCCAGGTAGCGCCTTGCTAGTGCATCGGTCCGTATTAAGAGGATCGATTCACGGAGGGCTAACTCGGGTCACATCAGAGTCAACATCGGAACAGATAAATAAGCACAACCACAGGATTTTAAAATTATTGCTCTCAGCTTTTTAATATTATATCATTGTTCTTAAATGTATCTTTCAAATGTATATTTGTTTCCATCGCTCATATAGGGAAGGTTTTATGAATAAATTAAAGAAAATGAATTATTTATCTTTATCATTATCATTATCACCACCCCCACCACCACCCCACCATCGCCACCGCCACCGCCACCGCCACCGCCAACCCCACCCCACCCACCCCCACAACCCCCACCATCTCCACCGCCGGCACCGCGCCGCCGCCGCCGCCGCCGCCGCCACCGCCGCCGCCACCACCACCACCACCACCAACACCAACACCACCACCACCACCACCACCAAAACAACCACTCAACACAGTTATATTAGTCTTTTTGCGCTACGAACCCAGATTAATACTCAACCGATATATATTCACCAACAGTGGTACAATACATGAGCCCAGACTCTCAAAAGAATGTGCACACGAAACGGTGTTCTCGCTTATAGATTATGATGGAAACATGGCCAATGCTCCTTTGAAAACACACCTCATGCCATTCTGTTCATGCACTTTTATACTTGGACCAGATTTTCTTGGTAATTTCAAAGAGTGGAGCTTTGAAAACAAGTACTTTTTCTGGCAAGTTGCTAGGTTTGTTAGGTATATCTGGTTTTATACGCTCAAAGTTTTCTTTTGGCGTAATATTCGACATCTTAGCCAGTAGACCGAGATATACATCTTCAGAGGGAGTCCTTGGAACTTTTCTTGATGCATCACGAAAAAGATTTAGGACATTGTTTGACATCATGATGCCCGCCCCTGTGACATAAGGCGGATAATGTCGGTAGGGGTACTCGATCCAGGAGGCATAGTATTTACTCGATTTTGCTCGAATAGGCGGAGACGTGTTCACAACGTAACCACTGTAAAGCACCCTTTCTTCTTCTGATGAAATATGATCAAAGTAATCTACCATTCTTCCCGGAAGCACCATATAATCATCATCGGTTTTCAGGATGAATTTGGCGCGTGGGCAGAATCGTTTCGCCCAGGCTAAACCAGAGCTAGATTTCATGGATAGGTTTCTGTAGGTGTCCATGAAATCAAACTGAACAATATCTCCGTGCAAAATGCTCTCTGCTTTGATCCTTGATTGCTGGTTTTCGTCTTTGGGTTCTGCCAACAGAAATACGTGACGTATTGGCCGGCTCTTATAAGACGTCACACTTCCATAAGTCTGCCGAATATTATCCCTTTGTTTAACATGATCCGTAGACGAAAGTATTAACACCAATAGAAACACATCCTGAGAGTTGATGGGAGAGCAGAGCTTAATGGGGTTGATCAATATTTTCGCATCTTTGTGTATAATCGGCATATTTTCTTTTGGGCGCCAAATTTCATCGTCAAACTTAGCAGATTCAGAGGGATGTGTCGACACTGGCACCGGAAATGAGTCAGGATCTTTCGATGCCTTCCAAACTCGTTTTAGTACAGAGGTATTAAAGATGGTTCTGAATCCCATATGACTAGTCAAATGTTGTGATTGAGTCCAATTATAATGTTTCAAACAGACGATCATCAGAAATATCAGGCAAATCACAACCATGCCCGTCCAAACCATTCTGCCCCACGAGCCATGGAATAATCGAAGGGATCGCATCTGTAATAAATAAAGTTGTTTTTATGAATGCATGTCAGCTGGTCCAGAAAAACTGGTCTAGACTGGTCTAGACTGATCCAGACCTGAAGACCACGTAATGAGCCAGTATTCATTGTAGCCTTGGGGTGGTGCAGAGGGGTGGTGCAGCTTTGTCCACCACTTTGATGAGGGGTTCTTGCGGTCGAACATCTTACGTCATTGCAAAGTGGTGTAGTCTTGACTATTCTTTTTAAATGTGCTGAACTGATGCTTGACCTTTAATAATTCATATGAGGGTGATAAGGTGTCGAACCCTTTAGGATGGGGGGGGGGGGGTGCAGGATATTTGGATTCGTTGATAGTTGCATTAATTTCAGTTAAAAGTTGAAACAAGCCATACACTTTACCTTCATAAATCGTCCACACTTGTCCACACTTGCACTCATGCCCACAGCTTGATTCGTATGCTTTGGTCTACCAGTAGGCGTGCCTAAAAAAGTTAGCTGGCGTTGGTAACCAAATTTATTTGAATGCACGTTGCGTAATACACAGACATGCATTAATGTGAAACAGGTTGGTCAGATAGAGTGCGCCAAATCGATGCCCCCCCCAAGGTTTTTACATCCCGCATGTACGTCTATACACTTCCATGTACACTCTATGAAAAACAAAGGGAGTCCAAAACCATGAGAGTAAGGATGGAGTGCAGGAGCTGCATTGGGTTTGTCATAAACACTATAGGGAGTTTTCGAAAAGTCCCCGGAAACGCCAACGTTAACGCCTATCTCATGGTTAGACCTCCTGATAACGATGTCGAACAATGCGATAGACGTTGGCGTTGGCGTTTCGTGGACATTGCGAAAACTCCTTATTAAAATAATCAGTAGCCGACGGGGTAACATCTCTGCTTGTCCTCTATATATATCAGTGTTTCCATACATACACAACGTGAGAGACCATGACTTGTCAATAGGAGAAACACAGAAAAAACACGTCAATACATCTTTCAACCAAACTACATGTATGTGGGAGTAGTAGTCATCAGTTGAGTCCCAAACCAAAATGGCTAAAATGGTCCTACGTCCAAAACCAAAACAGCACTAACGCTGCTCCGACGTTGCTTCCACAACCAAAACGGCCATAACTTTTAACGTCCACAACCAAAAACGGCACTAACGCTGCTGCGAGTCATCGGTGGATTCCGCAACCGAAACGGCCCTAACGCCTGCCTCATATCCTCCAAACTACATCCATCTGAAACGTACTCACCACTACTTCTTCACAACGAAACATATGAGAAATAATCTTAACACCGCATGCGCTACAGAAGACAGTAACTATTTACTTACACAATCAATGTTGTTGCCGTCCAACTATTTGTTTACTTTGTGAAAACTGTCTTGTATTTATTACAAATTTTCCGGCAAAGATCCGAGCTGACTCGTCTCCCCGCTATTGAGACACAGTGTCATTTATTATTGCGACTGCACGTATGATTATATCGATCAAGCGCCATTAACCTGAAATCGGACGAAAATCTGCGAAATCCCGGCTGTGACATGTCATTTGAAAGGACTATAATAACAAAACCGCACGGGGAGTGGCTGATCCGAGTATTGCACGAGAAGATGATTTAATGATACTAATCCTGACATATTTTGAATTGTTTAAATTGAAAAGAGCCCTTTTGCGATACTTTTTATGGGACTTCGAAAAAGCACCTACAACTGGACAAAGGACAACTCTAACGATGGAGGTAACCTGATATTGACCCTGGTGCACGAGGGGGGTTCAAGTAGTAAACGTGTAACCTTTTATGCAAGCTTTCCCTACAACTAGATTCATTTCACCTTTGAAAGGGAAAAGGTTAAAGTGCGGCCACCAAGCACTTCAGAAAACTTTCAACGTCTTCCATCATAAAAGTGGGTTGATAGATACTCGAACTCATGATCCGAATGGGTCTTGTTGCGGCCAAAGTTGCCTTTTGCCTTGTAACTAGGCTCTTATTTAGTTACTTTGATGTAAAAGCAATTGTTGTTGTGACGCAGCGTGCCCAGCAACCGCATCGGGGAACCCCCACATTGGAATTTGTGTAATGTTGATGACGTCAATCGCGTAAACATATTGGTTGGAATGTGCTAATTGTTGTTTGGTTGGAATGTGCTAATTGTTGTTTGGTTGGAATGTGCTAATTGTTGTTTGTGACAACTGGTTTGTCCCGTTACTTTGTATAAAAGGGGGCCCCTGGCTGTTCCTTGTCAGTCGCTCACAGGAGCCTGAGGTTTACATTTGCTAATCTGGGAGAGTTCAGCTCGTTGAAATTGTGAACGCAGTATTGCTGCAGGGACTCGCAGTACATCAGTGATGGGAGCTATCTCCGAGATACCAGTGTACCGAGATGGTGAAATATCAGGGGTATTAAACTTCCGAAGATCTGTTTGTCTACAAGAGTTGTTACAATTTCTAGCGTCTAAATATTCAGCCCAGAATTAAGTAAAGCCAGACAGAGTATCCCTCACAGGTCTGATGTTTGGCACTGTAACCACTAGCCTACCACCGTGCTTCAAGGCGTCACAAAATCTCTTTCAGACACAAATCAATCTCTATCATTCCTGTATATTACAGATTTATGTATATTTATAGATAGGTTGCAGGGATTTCCCGCAGCATATTTAGATGTCTACTCTAATTTTGTTAAGCGCCGCCTTTGGTCCATGTTCGAACTGAAAGTTGGCCATTAAACCACTATCTGCTTTTCCATAACGTGCCCCCTAGGGATTTCAAGGTAAATCGTTAATCCCACCAATGCCATCGAGTTATCTCGTAAAATGTCGTTTTATGATCGTATTTCGAAACTGGAGAAATTACGAGAATCTCTAGCCGCAGGGAGTCTAAGAAGATTAGAAACATCAGCTGATTCACGGGAGATTTCGATGCTGATACAGTATACGATCGAAATACGAGAAAAATACGAGATCGAGCTTTTGTTATAAAATAGCTAAGCCTTGTCAATGAACACCTATTTTGCTTAGTGATAACTGACGAAAAAGAGGGCTTTTGTTTCAATGCAACGACAAATTATTGTTAACAGGATGTCAAAAATGCCGATTTGTACATATGCTGGATTGACCCATACAACCATTGGCCGTCTCTTCTCCAGAAATTTCCAAAAGCGCCTATGCCAGAGACAAACACTATTCCTGCGAATTATACCTTAAACACTTTCAATTCCATCACCAATGATACCTTCGATCTCAGTCTCGAAAGCTTACTAATGGAACCACTCATCCAGTAGCATCAAGGCGACGAACCTGCTGATGTGACCCTTCCCAGCTGCACCCCAGTCGTTCCTAGCTGCAAGCCAGCCTTGTCGTCATCATTGGTCACACCGATAGCTGTCACGCCTCCATCGGAGCAGCAATTGCGTAAAAAGGACTAGAGGGACAGACGGGCAAGCCTAAAAGTAAGACCAAAAAGACCTCAACAAAACCAAACGATGCCTATGATCTCACTAGTCCCGACAGCTTCTTCTTATTGGCAGCACTCAATCAATATCAAGCCGAACAAGCGGCAGATGTGACCCTTCCCAGCTGCAACGCAACCTTGTCGTCATCACTGTTCATACCGACAGTAACTCGAACATCGGAACAGCAGTTGCGCGAAAAGTACTTAGAGGGGCAGACGGACAAACCTAGAAGAGGAAAAGGTCTTCAACAAAAACGAACGATTCTTCAACAAAGACAAACTATGCCTATGATCTTACTACTCCCGACAGCTTCTTAATGGCAGTACTACCTCAAGGCGACCAACCTGCTGCAGATATGACTGTTCCTAGTTGCGCCTCAGCCTTATCGTTATCACTGATCATACCGAGAGTAACTCTGGCATCGGAACAACAACAGTTGCGCGAAAAGTACTTAGAGGGGCAGACGGACAAGCCTAAAAATAAGAGAAAACGGTCTTAACAAAAACAAACACAAACACCCCCTGCAGATCGACTCCTCCTAAAGCTCGATGCCTCCTCATCACCACCAATGGCAATGGCCACATCAACGGACCTTGAAGACTTTTCTGATGAGGAAGCCATCGGAGAAGACAAGCTTGCTGCCAGGCGAGTGTTTCTTTCTGTTGAAACCGGATCAGAGGCGCCTTCTTTATCAAGTATTCTAGATGACGTTAGTGAAATTGGGGATTTACAAAGGGCCCTACAAAGTGGTGAACAATTTACAAATGTTCTCGGGCCACTTTAGAAAATCTATGGCGCAAAGTTAGACAAATCCGAGGTAAGCAAAGGACCGTTAGTAAAACTTATTCTATGGATTTGGAGTCAGCAGTAGGTCTACCACTCCGGGGTGATGAGAAGGGGCCCATTTAGCTTCGGTCGACGTCTAACTGGCCGCATTCCTTGCCGTCAGCCTCATCTTTAACACAAATGATGCGAGAAATATGCCAATTGAAATAAGTGTGATGGAAGCAACAAAATATATCACCACCGATGGTCACGCCTTACTGCCAAGTGTTCCTGGCGTTGTTCGTGTGGACGCCGATGTCACCAGTACGAATGGGGATGATGCCGAGTCGGAGTTATATAAATTATATAACACGCTCTGCTACCAGCAGGCCCACTACGCCCAGAGTAAGTAACTTGTGCATGCAGAAAATATTATTCAAAAAGGATATCTATTTATTTCAATGTCTGTTTTAGAATATACTCGAGTATGTGATTAGCTGAAGCGTAATAAATGCATTGGGTACGTTGCTAAGGTCCTTCGCTGTGACTCCAGTAGTGTTGTTGACCGCTTTGTCATTGAATGATAATGAGCTCTTCGACAACTCTAAAGATTATTGAGTTCGGCTCTCCATTCACGGCAAAAAAGTCGCTATTAGGTAATCAAGCCGATGTGCAAGGGATAGTAGTCCTAGGGCTGATAGTCCGTGTAACAATAGCCCGCATTGCTAAATGTTTTGGTTAGGGTTAGCGGTACATTAGATCATGCTGCTTAATTGGTCAAATACAATGCTACCGGACTATGACTCCAGGGGAATATATCCACTGTCACACCGGGCTTGCCAAATTGTTACTTCCAATAAACATTCATATACGACATTATTTTTTTGAAGTTTCTGAAAATCTTGTCGAAAATAGGAATCGTTTTCAAATGATTGCAATACATGAGAAAGTAAAAACAAATCGTTCTATCAATTGGCCTGGATAAGGTAAGTCTATGTTTTTTGACTGCTTATTAATTTCAAGCCGGTGGGGATAATAAGCCAGCGCAGAAGTGCCCGCTGGCTAAAAGCGATTTTGTATTAGTATCATCTCATATTTCTGATATGTTCAAAAGTCTCTCTGGGTTAATTCACGCGGCGATGGCTTATTTATCACACTGCAGGATGTTGTTGTCATGCTTGGCAATCAGCTCCATTTTCGAGCGCCGAGTCTCTAGAATGGTCGCTTTTTGAGAAAAGGACCAATTCGCTATATTTGGTCCGCGATTCAGGGCAGTGCCAAAAACATCTAATTCTGGGGAAAATGATTTCAACAATTGATTCGCTCTTTCATCCGGTCTGTTCGTACAAACAGGTTTACGCTGATGTATTCTACCTCTACATGTGCGCCATAACACCAGTGGCCCTTCTCGGAATTCTCCTTAATTGTCTGAACATGCTTGTGCTTCGACAGATTCGGAATGCTTCACAGACCTCCGTCTATCTTCTCCGCTTACTCGCGGGCTGTGACATGTGGTTTCTAACTACATGCTTGGTGTACTTCTCGGTGCGACATATCCTCAGCTACGTTCAGAACAGCGACGAAGTGTTTACTCGCAGTGATGTGCATATCGGCCAGGAAATCTTTTGGGCTACTCTCCCATTGTATTATATCCCGCTACAAACTCGTAATTGGCTAGTAGTAATCATAACCTTTGAGAGGTTTTTGAATATTGTTTTTCCACTTTGGGCCCTGTCGCATTGTACGAAATCTACCCTCAACAAGGTAGTTATTGTCATTGTAGTCGCTGCAATTTCGTGCCACATACCGAGGTACTTTTCACTCTCTCTGAAGGAGCAGAGCAACCCATGCACGGGGAGCCCAGAGCTCATGATTATAGTCTCGGATTGGAATCTGAACGTTGACATGGTATATATCGTCATGGTTGTATTCACACCTTTGTTTTTAATTTACATCATGAATATAATTCTTCTCGTCACCCTCCGACGGAATATGAGGCAGCGTTCCGCATTTAACGCCTATCGTGGCAAAGAGCAAACAGGAGACCGCAGCCAAAGACAAGCTACACTCACGGTTATCTCCCTCGTTGCTATTTACACGATCTGCGAGACGCCAGTCAGCCTCAATCTCCTGTTCAGACTAGCAGGGGTGGAGTTCCCAAGTGATAGTCTGTTCTGGAACTACAGTCGCAAGCTAGGATTAGTCTTAGTAGTGGTAGATTCGTCTGTGAATTTTATTGCGTATTGTTTATCGAACAGGACATTTCGTCAGGGTCTGTATGTTTTCCTTGCGAGTGGTGCAAAATCAAAATGTGTTGATTAGGTCGTGTATAGCGGTATGCGGTAAAAAAGGTACGGTAAAAAAGGAACAGGAAAAAAGGTACTGGAATAAAAGGTACAGGAAAAACAGGTACTGGTACTTCCCAATCCTGGAGAAACCTTAAAAGCAACAGCAAGACAAGCTCGCTTCGAGATCAAAATAATTTGGCACTGCTGTACAATGCAGAAAACAATTCAAATTCCTTATGTATAATTAAGGAAAAAAAGTCCTGTACCTTTTTTATCTTGTACCTTTTTTCCGTACCTATTTTCCAGTACCTTTTTTTTCCAGTACCTTTTTCCAGTACCCTTTTTTCCTGTACCTTTTTTACCTACATCGTGTATAGCACTCTAGCTGCTGGAAACTGGCGTTTTGCTGTTTGAGGGATGGCATTTGCCCACGTGTATGGACGTTATTATTACCAGATTGGCAAACATCATGAGAAGTCTCAGAAAACATGCCCAGCAGAGACACATTAGAAAAAGTAGGTACAGAGGCATTTGATCATTGTCAAGTGAAAACTCTCAGGCCATTTTTTATAATACATCATCCATTTTTATTAAACGCACATTTATAAATCAAGCCAAACAGAAGAATCCTAAGCAATTTATTAAGGGCAATATTCATCTCCCTATTCCTGCAGATCCGATTAGGGTAGTATTCATCTCCACGTGCCTGCTTCGAGCAGTACTGTTTACTGATCAACGTTCTATTTACAAACCTCACTCGGCTGATCTCAGTGCACCAAGCAGTCCTTACATAACCATTGAAGATTCAACCTGTTTTCGTAAATTGGTGTGGCCTGAATTCAATTCTCGTAATCTTTCTGTAAACATGACCACATTGTACTTTAAATATATCACTTTCGCACATCAGTCACGCAAAGATAACAAATTTTTTCATTAGACAG
The DNA here is from genome assembly GCF_910592395.1 of Lineus longissimus. NCBI lineage: Eukaryota > Metazoa > Nemertea > Pilidiophora > Heteronemertea > Lineidae > Lineus > Lineus longissimus. Next base: position 9,079,021 of record NC_088326.1, read on the forward strand.
TATTGGGTATTTTTTCGACGCAAAGTTTCTTTTTGTGGTGAGAAGAGATTGTGAGCGACACTGAATTTCTCATAACATTTTCTCGATCTCTCTATTTTTCCCGCTTGACCCGCCACTATATTAGACCGGGATGTGCTGCCATCTTTCTCTATGCCTAGTATTTTCTATTATATAGAAGTATTGACACGATATACTTCACGACCATCTATAATTAATACACGTTTTAACAGTACGGCATACTTGTGACTTTCTGGAGGTCAGTGTTGAGCTGCACGACATCGCTGTGCGTTACAGTGAGTGTTGCGAGCTGAGGGTAGCTCGACTGCTTCTCCTCAGCAAACTTGACGAATCCGTCTAAAGCATCAACAAAGCCTTTCGCCGAATCGACTATGGTGTTCACCTGACCAGTGGTGGGCACGTTGAACGTCACTTTACCCTTCGAATCCTTTGTCGTAAGATCCTTGGCCACCTCGTAGGCTTTCTCCATTGTCTGCAGGATAAGGAAAAAAAGGTAGATGCGAGTGCAAAATGGGCGGGGGGGGGGGGGGGGGGTTAAAGGAACTTACATATCTCTTACACGGAAATATTTCTTACGGAAAAATATTTTCGCGCATGAGTCAATCAAGTATGTTTTTGTGGGAACAATGTTCGCGACCACGACCCCAGGAGAGAAGAAAAACTAATTAACCGTTTTTGAAAGAAAGTCTTAAAAAGCCACAAACCCACGCACAGGCATGACAGGGATTTGAGGGAAGAAGTGCTAATTAAAAGAAATCAAAAAAACCCACTGTGGCTACATCGGTAGAGCTGTTGCCGACAATGCTGTAGATCCCAGGCCCGGATCGAATCCCATCCTAGGCGTCACCTTTTCAACCTATTCTCTCTACTTTGTAAACTTATTGGTAGAAATTACAAGTCCAGCGACGATAGCAATCCTGTTTAGGAAAAATGTTCGCTGCCGGGCCCGTGCATACCCCGGTGTCACATTAAATTCGTCCTCCGTTTTTCGTGGGAGCAGTAAATAAAACATCGATATTAATTTCATCTCGTGCCAGACAGGAGTCTGGTATTTGTTAAAGCCTATACACCCATGCGGTTTGTACTACAAGGAGGATGGATATCACCGACTAAAGTGACAGCACATATGCCCTTTGCGCTTTCTATACACTTACATCACCCATCGGTCCGGTGTACTTGGTGAAGATGTCAATGAGAGGTATCGAAATTCCTTCAAGATCGATGGTGTCATTTTCGTGTGCTTTCATCCAGTCGACAGCCTTCTGTGAAGTCTTGGTCATGTCGTCGATGAGAGTACTCAAGGCGTAGGTCTTTTCGTATTTGGCCTGCGCTGCTTTGCTGCCCTTCGACTGCTTGGCCAGCTTGCTGAGGAGGACGGTCACGCCGTAAAAGATAGCCCCGACGGCGGCGTTCTTCACGACGAATTTTGTGAAGGCTTTCAGTGCTCCGGGAATGTTCAGGTCCTTGATGTAATCGACCACCGAGCGGAGAGTCGACACGTTCTGCCTGGCCACGTTGGCTTCTTCTTGAAGCTCTTCCATTTCCTCTGCGTCCAATCCTTCCATTGCCTCTCCTTCCTCAGCAATGCCCGACTCCGCCTCCTCAAACACTTCAAAAACTTCTTCAAACTCTGCCATTTCGGGTTTTGATGGTAAGTCTGCAATGATATATTCAGAGCACATAATTAAGATTCTCCCGTCCAGTTCAAATTCAGATTCGTGCAGATTATTCAAATCTGTTCATACTGGGTTTTTTTCTTCTTATTATTATCATCGCATTCAATTCTGTGTCCGTCCAAACAAGAGTTTGTTTTTGCTATTTAGGTTCGTGTACGGTCGTTGTCATCTTTGGTACCATTCATACCAAAATTGTCACCATTCTTAAGTTCTCTGCTGTCTTTTCAACTTGGTGCAATCAAATTAGCTGTCATCGAAGCGTGCAAGATATTTTCTCTACGCGTGATTCTCTTTTTCGTTTAGACTAAATCTCTTTCAAACTCCGAGTGTTCATGTGACTGATATATGGCATGCCTTAGCGGAATTTATTCAGGACATTATTTTTCAATGCTGGAAGCCGTCTTGCAATCAGAAATTCTGAAAATATTGTTCAGAACCCTTTTTACAACAGACTGAATTCGAAATTTACTTCACAGGATGAAAAATTCTATATTCTGCAAAAAAAAATCGTTCTGCCAAAAAAATCGCTCTGAAACTTTTTTTTATCCAAGAATGCAAAATGCGTCAGAATATTTTTTTCCGGGCAGGATTTTTTTGTGCGCAGGACGAAAAGTCAGCAGAATTTTACGTGACTTCTGCCAATAATCACGCGACTCCTGCCAGTGATCACGTGACCACAAAAAACGATGACGTAACTGAATGTGGTAACTGAATGTTGCAATAATTATGTTAATTTCACCTTCTGGTACATTTTGGAATCAACGCAATGGCAATCCTGTTTTGGAAAAAAGATTGGCAGCCGGGGTCCAGCAGTTGAGATTGCTGAAACCACGTGTGTAGATGAATATACTACACCCTCTCTGCACCTTGTCTACTGAGTGAGCATGCGCAATTATTTCGGGCGGCGACGCGGCGGCCCCCGCGCGTCGGTGGTGTGGCCAATTTATCTGTCAAAATCAGACATTAACCTTCCCTGACCAAAACTAAATCATTCCTTAATTTTTCCTGACTAAGACAAAATCAGACCTACATCATCTCGGACCCAGACCTAATCAGACCTGAATCATCTCAGACCCAGACCTAATCAGACCTGAATCATCTCAGACCCAGACCTAATCAGACCTGAATCATCTCAGACCCAGACCATATCAGACCTGAATCATCTCAGACCCAGACCTTATCAGACCTGAATCATCTCAGACCCAGACCATATCAGACCTGAATCATCTCAGACCCAGACCATATCAGACCTGAATCATCTCAGACCCAGACCTTATCAGACCTGAATCATCTCAGACCCAGACCATATCAGACCTGAATCGTCTCAGACCCAGACCATATCAGACCTAAATCATCTCAGACCCAGACCTTATCAGACCTGAATCATCTCAGACCCAGACCATATCAGACCTTAATCATCTCAGACCCAGACCTAATCAGACCTGAATCATCTCAGACCCAGACCTTATCAGACCTGAATCATCTCAGACCCAGACCATATCAGACCTGAATTATCTCTAACCTGGACAAATCAGACGTAAATTATCTCAGACCCAGACCAAATCTGATCTCAATAATCCCAGACCCAGACCAAAACAGACCTTAGTATTACTACTTGCTGGAAAACTGAAAAGAAAAAATGCAAAGTGTGCGTCTTCCATAAATGTTTTCTTTATTTTGTCATATAAAATTCTATGTCTGCTAATTAACTGAAGAAGGAACTAAACATCTAATTATGTAACACATGCATTGCTTTTTCACCGGGCTTTTTTGTTGTATTTGTCATCAAATCAATACTGCTATCCCTAGACGGGGTAAGTCCTTCTGGTCGGGCCGCGACTTTTAAAGAGATCATGCCACTACAAATCAATTAGAAGATAGCAGTGTGGGGATTAGTACAGAGTCAGCAAGTCATTGTCCAGACGACAATGACAAATTTGAAAACTCTGGCCGATTCAATGGCGAATAATTCTTGTTCTATGGCAGTCGACGTGGATTTCTTGGTAGATATTTTAGGATGATAACTTTAACACATCTGTGAATATGTTTGTATCAGTGTAGCTGTCCTGAATGTATAGAACAAAACAGTGTTTTGAAGTCATATGCCTAATTCAGGGTACAAAATGAGCTTATTTCTACCATGTCTGCATAAGTTGTGAAGATTATTGCATGTGCTGTGTTGTGTAGCATGTACACCAGAATAGGCAGATTTGATCACAAGCACTTGGCTTAAATTGTTCTATAAAATGCAGACAGCCCGCTATGGTTACTTTCATGCACTGCCATGACTGCCCGCTATGGTTACACTTGGACAGTCATGACAGTGACACGGGTAACCATAGCGCACAGTCTGCCGTCTTTTATTGCATTTTAAGACACTAGATAAAGCACTTTGAGCCAAGTGCTTGTTATCATATCTTCCTATTCTGGTGAACATGCTACACAACACAGCACATGCAATAATCTTCACAACTTAGGCAGATATGGGAGAAGTAAGCGCATTTTGTAACCTGAATTGTAATCATATCTTCCTATTCTGGTGTACATGCTACACAACACAGCACGTGCAATTATCTTCTCCAGATAGGCAGATATGGTCTACAAAAAACTACTTTTTCTGCTTATTCATGACAGCTACATCAATATAAACCTACTAACAGATGTCTTTAAGTTATCATCTAGAAATGTCTACCAGCAAATCCACGTCGAGTGCCATAGAACAGGAATTATTCGCTGTTGAATCTGCTGGAGTTTTCATATCTGTCTTTGTCGTCTGCTAGCGCTGTTGTTACCGTAGTGGACAGTGATTTGCTGACACTGTCCGAGCCCCGCACTGGACAGGTGAATAGCAAAGTTCGACCTCGCGATGTGGATTATTTCCAGAATAAGGCGATGTTGTAACAATCATATCAATATTGGTGGGTAAAGCTATTGGTTTACCTTTGCAACACAATAGAAACAAGGCCCTCCCATAACAGTGTTGGAGGGGTATAAATCGGATAAAAATAATGAATGCAGGCCTAACGCCCCTCAAAATGAACAATCTTTTGTATGTTTCTTTGTATCGTCATTTCTTCTCCAGGAAAGCACGCATTTTTCTTAGGCAAACCGTGATTACACATTTTTCAGTGGGTCGGCAATAGAAGCGACTTTGGCGTCATCAATTGGAACGCCTTTCAACAGTGGCACCTTGCCCTCGTTCTTCTTCTTGAATTCATTCAGCGCCTGGAAGCACTGGGCGACCGTGTCCAAGCCATGATGCAAGGCCTCCACCTCCCCGTCTGTGATCTTGTCTTTCTTCAGGTTCTTCGCTGCCACTTGTGTCGACAGAGTCTGCAGAACTTGGGCTGCCTGAATAGAGAAGATAACCAGAATTCCTGTATCAGCATTGTCGCTTAATTATACGATCATACTTTCTCCCCGTTCACAATGACAACTAAACAATCTTAAGCACACGGCAAAATGTTCCCTGTTCCCTGCCTCTGTTTCCTCGTATGAGTTGTGCACAAAATACTTTACACCGTATGAACAACACCACTGTGCAGACTGTTACACTCATTGCAGGTCGTGTTGAACATGTTGAATAAGCGTATTACAACTAGCACCATTAAATCTAAAACGTGCACTTTTGAGCATTGGTGAAAGTATTGGGATTAGTAAACTCGTTTATTTTTCAAAACTGCAGATAGCATTGAGGATCGAAGTAAAGCTGTGTTAGTGTTTACAGTAGCCTCAGCACGGTGACTAGTTTGTTTTTTACAGGCGGCCATCTTGAAGGCATTTTTTGTTACTCTTCTATGAAGGTATGAGTGGATCATTTGTACCTGTACTGTCGTGGAATCAAGATGATAACAAGTACATGTACTCCCCAAGATGGTCGCTAGTGAAAACACTTTGGGTAACGCTTAAAGGAATGATCGACTTTTTAGTGCAGTATGTTTGTTCTTCTTCTGGTTCACCATTAAACTTTTTTTCTGAACGTGTTTGATGCTTTTCCCTATTTTGTTTCAGCTCAACGCGTTATTCATTATTTCTGGTACGCACAAGTCCTGGCGTGACAGACTTTTCCCGCCAGGTGACTGCACGCCGATATCCGAGTTCACGTCAGCCCGCTATTACGACGCAACGTCATTTCTATTATCGTCGCAGTAGCGGGGTGATGAAGCGCCATCGGCGTGACGTCGGAAAAAACGATATCTACACCAAGTCGTCATAGGGTAGATCCATCGCTACAGGAAGCGCCTTCCTAGTGCATTGCTCCACATGGAAATGATCGACGCATACAGAGCTAGGTCGGGTCAAATCGGAGTCAACATCGGAAAAGCGATCAGTCTGATTTTGAATTGTTCCTTTTATTGTGCAATTTGTTGATGGAAACTACTTAATTTGTAGAATAAGAGGTGACTGAGCAGCCGACAGCCGGTTAATATGATGACCCATCATAATACCAATGGTCCTTTAAGCTTTTGACAGCAACTGACATTATACATGTAAGCATTTTGTGTCTCTCTATTCACAATACATTCATATGATATCAAATCAGATGTACATGTAATTGCTGAAATACTATCATATTATCGGACCTGTATGGGTAAGTTTTGGGAAAGTTGGACTGTGGACTAACACAGTAACTGTCGGGTAGTTGTAAAACAAGAAACACAAAAACACAGAAACGCAGGAACGAAACACAGAAACGCAGGAACCGCCACTCCTGTGGCGAACTCTGGTCCTCAGACACCATCCTGTCGCCATGGTTGTTGCCGCGAAACCTGGTGTAACAAAAACTGGTACTCTCTCGGATGGAAGAAGAAATGCTCATTTTCCAATATCCCATTTAGCCTCCTCAATGCCTCAAGATAGCGATAGCGGTGCTCCTAGGTTCTGAAGTTCATACATTATGCAAATGAGTATAAACCTCCCTCAAAATCCGGAAACTTGCTGTTAGGGAGAACGCGTCAACCGGCTTCTGATTGGTCAAGTAAGTTGACATCAAAATGTAAACATAGTGCACGTGCGCGTCATCCAGATGAAGTCACATTGCCGTGCTCGCGTTTTTTTAACAATGCCACGTGTGTTTGTTTACATTTTGAAATGGAGTTGGTTTTATGGTATTGCTTTCATTTTTTCCAAGGCCTTGCATTTTTCGAGTGCATATTTCAGCTTTTATTACACTTGCACTCCCTTCGTGCCCCTGATGGAGTCATCCTCAGAGTTTACTTTAACGACGATAACAATGACTTGGTCATGGAAAGTATCGAGTAGGTAGGCATTATTTAAGGAGCTGTAGAGGCATGTTCCTTATGACGTCAGTTCATGCATATTAATGAGGTTGTGACGTATGTAACACACATATTAAATGAGAAAATGTGACCATCGCGATTGGTTGTAATCATTTCCGTCAACAATAACGCGTGGGGTATTGTGTTTACATGGATCGGATCTGTCAAAAATGACATCTGTCATTTCGGCCATTATCAACTTTCCCGCCAGCACATCACTGCGCATGCGTGTTATATAGGTCACAACTTCATTAATTTGCATGAACTGACGTCACATTGCATATTTTAGGAACATGCCTCTACAGCTCCTTCAATAATGCCTACAATCGAGGTGCCACCTATGCCTGCGCCTCAATTCCAACTTTTATGAAAACCCGTTTCTTTTTCGTTTCTGTGTTTCGTTCCTGCGTTTCTGCGTTTCTGTTTCGTTTCTGTGTTTCCTGTTTTACAACTACCCGTAACTGTCAGTGTGTGACCTGCGAATTTAATCGTACTTACCGCTCCCAGTCGAGGCATGAACGATGAAACAACCCCGCTGATTGGTACATCCATTCCCTTCAGTGTGGTGGTGTCGTCAGCATGCTCTTTAAACCATTTGTAGATGTCCTGCATTATACTCGCGCTTTTGGTAAGAACATCTACCAGTTTCGCCAGCTTCTGAGCCCGGGCCTTGGCCGCCGGATCCGAAGTTAACTCATCCAGAATTGCCTTGGCAGCTTTGAAGATGGCGTCGATTACCAGAAATTCTGCAACCATTTTGCCGATTTTCAGCATGGCTGCCGTAAGTTTTGAGACGACACCCGCAATGGCCTCACCGCCCGATTCAATAGCCGCCCCGGCTTCCGCCCCGGCCTCCGCTCCAGCATCAGCCCCCGCCTCGGCTCCGGTGGCGATGGCTTCCCCTGCCTCGGCAGCGCCGGCGATGCCCTCAGCGGTCCCCGCTGCAGCTGCACCGGCCTCCGCTGCAGCTGCGCCGGCCTCCGCTGCCCCAACTGCAGCCTCTATAGCGAGAGCGATCCCCATATCTCTATATGCAACGATTGCAAAGTATGATACAGCAGATAATGCGCGACCCGTTGAGTGGATATCACGGTGCCCGATCAAGACTATCGGAAAGATGAGGGGAGAACTTCCGGGAAGCAGACGACTGAAATTATTTTGGAGAAAACCCTGTAAAAGTAGAGAAGGGGGAAATGAAGAGGCGCTTTCGGCGTTCAACACCATATCTATTTGAGAAACAGATTATCTCGTTATCACTGGCATTTCAATTCGACATGTTGTCGTCCGGTAGTTTGCGACTAAATTCGGATTACATGCATGTAAGAAAATGTCTTTTTAGTTCAGCGCTCCTCATAAAATGACCACTTGTGGTCTGATTGTTGTGGACGGGGGAAGCAAAGGTATTTACCCTTCCTATAGCCAGAGTACGACAAAAAAGCTTGCAAATGTGCAACCTCCTTTCCGTGTACTCGAGGATCGTGAGGCAAAGACATATTCAGCAGTTCCAACACTTCCATGAAGAATTAAATTGTTGCCCTTTGTTTTTGTGAATGTCTTTGCAATGTGTGGCCCACTGTTCTAGTGTACTGGGTATAATTTCTGTATTTCACCAAGTAAACCAAACATTGCTTAAAGGGAAAACTTGGGCGTTGGATTTACATAGCCAGGAAGATAATGCCCATGCATGACGGCATACGCTGCCACTGGTAGCATCACGCTAATTCTGATATTTGCTAATAATTTTCGCCAGTGTTGCGAGGCAATTATGGACTTGGCTTGCAAATTTCAGGCAGCCAAATGCTACCAGTCGTTCTATTGCATTGTCTATTGCAGTTCAAGGATTTTTCAGTGGTCTTATTTGGAAATTGGAGAAGTTGCAGGCCTGCTGGAAGCCAGTTCTGTACGGAAAACCAACAAGTCTTATGCCCAAGTTGGCCCTTTAAAGGTTTCTTTCATTACAAAGGCCTTTGCATAAACACATGTCCGATCGATGTGCGAACGATGCGGCTGTTCTGTACCCAAAGTTATATGGCACGGCTTGACCCGTCAGCCATGCAGGAATTCCTTTATGGCCTAATGGTTGGCGCGTTGTGTCCAGAGTTGGAACAACGACGAGGCAGCTGTAGAAGTACAATATGCCTCGTGGAAATGGTGTCCGGCCCTATTGTATTCTGACGGATTATGGTACATGGCTCTATAGCGGCCATGATTGTCAATACTTCAGATATTTTTAAAAGCGCAGAGAATCCATATACTCGGAGGGAAATATTTACTGGCACATAAGCTTACTACCATGAGTTGGACTATTTAATGTACTTTTAAATTTTAGAAAAAAGAATCCAGGGTCAAAACAGCGCAAATTGGTCGATTCGTCCGTTGAATGGAAAGCAGATGGCCACCAAAAAATCATAACATTGACATTTCATACATAATTTGGTCGAGAAATAAACGGTACACAGCGAAAAAATTGCCAATTCCCCCTAACATCCCTAATATAGTAGAACCCCCCCCCCCAAATCTACTAGTGTACTCCCCTAACACCCCCGATAGTAGAACTCCCCCACCCCACACCCCCATCCTCGAGTGTAGAACTCCCCTAACACCCCCGAGTGTAGAACCCCCCTTAACATCCCAAATAGTTTTCCGTTCCCGCCACATTCCACAACTGTCTATTTTTGTGGGCTGTTCAAAATATTGCCCGCTTCTTCCGGTTGAAGCAAACATGACCCCTGTTGTGATAAAGCACCATTCCCATCATCGCACCTTACCGGATCTTTATTTTGGAAATAGCTCCGTCTGCTTAACGGTGTCATCGACTCCCGAATATCACAAGATCTCGCAGTGATAAAAGAAAGGAAGTGACTATTTGGCAAGCCCGGCTCACCAAACAGCGCCTTTTTTCTGCCCTAGATGGAGAGCCGATCTCATGCATATTCAACCATCCAGGAGCTCATTATACATTCGTGGCAACACGGTCAGCAACACTGGAGTTACAGTGAAACGCCTTTAGAAATGCACACTAATGCATTTAACATGCTTATCAGTTAAATCACGTTTATGACTTTTTTTGTAAATCCATACAGTCATGTACATGTACATGCTTCTTCATGGATTATTGACCAAAACCCGAGTTTAGTAACAGAAATTGAATCAAGAGCGGGAAGTCGGCCATTTTTAAATATGCGCATATAAATTCGAATATGACGTCACTGCTCTCTGATTGGCCAACATGTTGTAACCTCTCCGGCTCGCCAAAGAGGGTAGTATTTTTGCCCTGTTCGGCAAGCCAGGCTTGCCAAATAGACCCGGCCTAAAAGAAAATGCATAACAAATCATGCAAAATGATAGACCAGTGTAGGACGAAGATTCTTGGTTCATTCTGTAAACAATAAGATTCAGCATTCTTTCAGTCTACGATCCAGACCTGGATTATGTAATTGATATCAGTTCCCACGTTATCTGATGGCCTCGGTTCGGTTTACGCTGAGTGGCATATCCGCTGCAAGCAGGTCAGACTCTAATTAGGACACGCTCAATATAGCCATAAACTATTTCCGCGAAGGAGAGGCATCCGTGATTGACTAGATAGCAATCCAAAAGAAACAAGCCCAAGCATGTTGTATGTTGGACAACTAACTAGCTACTAGCTCATGCTGACCACTTGGGTTCCATCCACCCATGGGTGAAAGATAAACAATTTCATAAATATTATAAACCTATGGGGCTATAGTAGACATTTGAGATATATTATCAATAAGTTGTATGTACTAATTACTTCAAACTCGACAATGAACTAACTTAACTTATGGTGAAAATGCCCTAGCCATAGCAACTACTACACCTCTACACTTCTGTTGATTGGCATTTTGGAACCCTGCCCCTCATGGCTATAACCAATGATATAGCAGAGACCAGTTGAAATATGAAATCAACATTTTGCATGCCATTAGTCAAGATATCAAGAGAGAGGCCTAGTGGATATTTCACCCTCAATGCCCTTTAAGCCTCCCAGAACATTGCCAAAAAGGGCAACCACACCCTTCAGGATTATTTAGGATTATTAATCAGTCTACTGGAGCTAAATAGGATAATATGTTTGAGGATAAATATCATAAAAGGTCAGCGAGTAACCTATTCTTCCAATATCAGCAAGATTGAAACAGATGTGGGTAACTGTATGGTCACAGGGGACACTTTTAGCAACGAGGCTGAGTTTTAGCAACGAGGCTGAGTTTTAGCAGATAATGATATAATATGGCCTAGATTGCCGACTGTTTGTACTTATACTCAACACCCGTCAAATGTTGATCTAAATGGTCTCCCAAGAATCTTTTTTAGGTCAAGTGGTGTGATGGGTGTAGGAGTCTGATCAATTGATATATCATTGACACCCCACGACCATTATTCGGTTATACTGTTATACGACAGCAATGACATCAAAAGATAACTTATCTGTTTTTGCCCAGGAAAAACAAAACTCTTGACTTTCTCGACAATATCTAAGGGCCTCTTAGATCCTAATCAGGGCAAGCTTTTGTTGACAACATGATATCAGTGGCAGTGTGATGAAAAGCGCCGGGCTTATAACCAGGAGGTCGTAGGTTCGATACACAGACGGCTCAGTACTGTTTAATGACCCATAACATATTTCGCAACACTGAAAAGCGCCATTATTACAAAAATGTTCCTTCGTGTTTGTTGCTAAACTCCTAAATACCGTATAATGTTGCCAAATAATTGTGATTTAGAGTTGCTACTCAGGGTGACCCTATTAAAAACCTAAAAAATCACGCACACCGTCATTTGAAAGAATTCTATTTTCTTCTAATGACTCTGATGATTATTTTATAGCGGGAAAGATGGGTTAGCGCAATATCATATTCAGGACCAGCGGGTCTTTTTTTCTTTTTCGAACTAGCAGGCCTTTATTCCATTTTCGGACTGGCGGGCCTTCGAGCGGACTAGCGGACCTTTAGAGTAGCGGCCTGTAACATAAAAGCTAATGCACGGTAAATTTGTTGAAAATGCCTTTGCAGACCAAAGAACACATGGCGAGTGGGGAAACATGTAGAAGTATTGGTTATAAATGGACAAAACTTGACCCAAACTCACCGTTATCCTATGAGGTTACGCTCGAGTCTTTCCCGGTGGCCTATCTACTCTGTTATAGAGAATAGTTGTTGATAATCTTATATATATATGATACTTGAACTGATTCAAGTGGTCAGCTGAGGTTTTGCTCATTCAAGCTACCGGGCATAACTGATAACAGGAAAATAATTTAGAACAAGATCTGACTAGGTGCAGACATTTCTTTAAAGTGATCCAAAATATTTGTTATGATATTACAACTCGATCATCAGTCGCATGGCATGTTCGCATGCAACCTTGAGCAAGCCACCAAGCTCGCTTGTAATTATACCTTACTTGCGCGGTGTAATGCGAGCTGGCGTCAAGAAAAGCAAAAGAGCCATGTCGCTTGTGTATGTTCATCAGAATCAGAGACAAGACCACTAATGAATACATGTATTCATAGGTTGGAGGGTCCAGGCTTATCTATTAGACGAGTGCATGTTTTTTACTCTCAAGTACATATTTGGAGAGGTATTGAAAAAATATTTGCTGTGGCAAGTCTACAGATATAAATAAATTGTTTGGTAAAAAAAATAATTTTGAATTTTGACAACCTGGCCATAGGGGGGTGGTTCAAATTTGGAGTGAAAATGGCCGAAATGGGTAAAAATGTCCACTTGTGTCAAACTTGTCAATTTAAAAAAAAATTTCCGTGGTCAATCACCAATTTCCATCGCACCAGTTACTCGCAAGACTAACCCGTATATCATATCCGAATTTCAGTTTCACAGCTCCACGCATTCTTTAATGGCGGGCATTTTAAATAACTGGAAATGGCTTGGAAAATCAATTGTGGTCTTGTCTCTATTTAGAGGGTTTTGGGTTACAGGTCAAAAATAGTAAATGAGCTCTGAAATCCACAAAAACCGTTTGAATTGGCTGAAATGTGTTGAGAATGTGTGGACATATCATTGAAATTGGAAAATGTGGAAAAAAAGAAAATTCTCAAATTTAACCCCCCCTGGCCTACAGGGCTTTTAAGTGAAAATGCCAAAAATTGAAATTTTCAAAAAATTTCAAATAATTTCAAATTTTTCTACTTTTTTGGGCTAGATATGTTTCATAACAATCATCAATTGTGAATAGTAATGAAAGTGTTGATTGTTTTGCATGTTATTTTCATTTTGGGAGGTGTCGGGCACAGAGCACGCTGGGTGGCAGGGTACCAAGCTTTCACTAATTTTTTTATTTCAGCAGGTGAATTCAAGAGAAAAGTATCTGAATTACGAGCAAGAATATTAGCAAAGACTAAAAGTAATGGTTTTTGTTTGAATTGGGAGGGGGCTAAACAAAAAAAGAGGGGGGTAACATACGGGTTTGTTAAAGTAAGTTTTTTAGATAAGCCGGTCACAATGACGGCACACCGGGCAATGTTTTTGTGTGACCATGATGAATTGAAATTCAAAACTGGCGCAGGTTATCATATAAGTCATCTTTGTCATAATCCTCTGTGCGTGAAAGTCGAGCACTTGACAATAGAAAGAGGAAGGGTCAATCAAAGTAGAAAAAGGTGCAATGCCAAGAAAGTCTGTGCAGGCCATGGCAACCACCCTAAATGCATTTTTCCTGGTAAGCTATATGTTGAAGTTGAAAGAAAATATCATTATATTGAATTGACATTTGAAAGTTTTCTTACCGCGATGGCAACCTCTTGGATGTCTTGGTGGCTGGTTGGATCTTGAAGGATCGCCGAAAGTAGGAGTTGTCATAGTTTCTGCTGTTGGGGTCGAGACATTTCCACTCTGGTACAGGCGGTCTGTCTCGTCGTGCAACAGCCTTCTTGACAGCCTTCCTTCGCAAGTCCGGCATTGTTATCATCACATGTTTCTTGTAGTCACCACCCCTGGTTTTGTTTTTAGCTCAGCTGACAAGCTGAGCTATTCATATGAGTAAATGGTAGAATGAATGTCCGTCTGTCTGTCTGTCTGTCTGTCTGTCTGTCTGTCTGTCCGTTAAACAGGCACGTTTCAAAACTATGGCGGATAGGCGATAGATTTTCCCTATAAGCCATTTAGACTCTTCAGGACTCCTGAATAGACCAAGTGTGGGTCCGGCAGGATTAACAGTTTGGCCACCAGGGGGCAAAAAGCCTAAATCACAAAACAATTTTTTTTGCGCTTTATTCAAGCAGATAGAAGCTTGAAATAAAGTTGAAAAGGACCGCATGCATGTAGGTCTTGAAACTACTAAGAGTAGTTTTGATTGATACTACCAGTTGGCGTTACTGAGCCAAAATCTGTGTTGACCAAGTTTAAGCTTGATTTGAATTTCCCGCTCTTGTATGACTCTGAAGGTTGTGGGTTCCAATCCCACTTCGGGTCAATTTTTTTTTTTTTTTAATTTTTACTTTTTTCACTTGTAAATACATTTTCTTTACTTTTTTGAATAATTTGGTGGGCGGCCATCTTGGTTTTTTTTTTCTATTTTAAAGCCTTTGCTGTATCCAGAGTGACATGAATTTTATGGTTGGTGTACAATAAGTCTCCTTTACATGATATCACATGGGCTTTCTATTTGACCTACTTTTCAAGGTCAGCCTGGCTCAGGCACTTAGATTTGACTAATAAGTGGCATATTTGTCACCATTTAAAAGTCTTTTTACTTTGGTATGTTTGCCTGATATATTGACAAAACTGAGGTTGAAAGAGATCTATCGGGTACTTTCCATGTTCATATATTTCAGCTGAGCGCCAGGCCCTTGGGCCTCTTGTTCTTTTTGGTGAAGTAATCTGTTGCCCTGATGTTTTTCAAAACACCAGCTAACTTCTGGTGTCTAGCACTCCGTTGGTACCTGACTGTGTACTGCCTGTTCATTGCAATTCTGTCCAGTGCTTTCATTGGGCGGCAACAAGTATCGACTTCGATGTTGAACCACTTTAGTTTCCGTCGCCCGCTCTCGGCTATGTTATGGTTCATTCTGTGGGCTGCTGAATGGATACGAGGGGTTGAGTTCCTGCTCCTGGTCACAATCTTAGGATCGCTGGCCGACAGACCTCGATTCTTGGACTCGACCCCCTGGGTTGTCACGCCAAGACTCAGCTGTTGCAACGCTCCTTTACTAAGGCATACCTCCAAAACGAGATGTACCAAGTTCTTGTCAATCACTGTCATTTTAAACTTGGGAATCTCACCGTAAGATGACCATCGTGTTGATTTGTGCCACCAAGAACCAGTTGTGCCTGAGCACAGTGAGAATTCGTTCTGTGGACAACCAGTGCAGTCACCACCATAACAGTTCACAACACAGGCAACAGTGTCATACAGGTATCCCATGATCCTGTCAAGATCACCGTTGCAGCGCTTGAATAGAGATTGCAAAATCTTGGATGACCTTACCCTAAGATCATTCAGAAACGTTGTTTTTAACAGTGTTCTCTCCTCAGCAGTACGTCCCGGGAACATACCTTTACTGAATTCAGCTCTATGTCCTGCACGCGTCTGGGCTTGATGCAAATGTATAGAGTCAAGTTGATGCTTCACCGTGAACAAGCCGCCGAAGAGCTTTTTTGTTGCATCAGTTAACCCTTTGAATGAACTGGAATCACCATCTGTAGTCAAATGTTCTACATGTAGGCCCTGTTTCTCAAAAGTCTCGGCAAATGCAACCCCAAGATCATATTCTCTGAATGCATCTGCTTCAGGAAAGTTAGCCGTGCACTTCGAGTGTCGTTCGTCAACGTTTGTGCCAGTGGCACCACATTTAACTTCAAAACCTTTCGCCCGCATTGCAGCCCCTATCCAGCAGAGTTTTGTTTTAACCTCAATGTCAATGATTTTGTGTTCATCTGTCACATTTTCAACACATAATCCAGTCATTGTGCTCGCACAACGGCCCATCTTGTTCCTCGAAGTGAGGTGTAAACTATTATAGCGTCCATCAGCTTGGACATTGATTCCTGTGTCGTCCTGATTTCTTAGGCGCAGTATCCTTTTCAAGTTCTCGCGTATGTCTGCCATATCGGCCACATTCATTTTAACTGTTTCATCACCAACCTTATTTGCCTGCTTTTGCATGATACTCCTACAGGGGGGCGGGATTCCCATCATGCTCAGTATGTAACTCATACTCTCGTTGCCAATCATTGTGTCCTGCAACGCAATCTGTAATGCAACATTTGGAAGAGCGGCTTTTCGTCCGCGCTTGCCAGTGTCTATGTCCTCAAAAAGTTTATACAATTTCGAATAAAAACCACAGTTTTTACACACCACAGTGACTGAACAACACACCCCCTGCTTACGTACCTCTCCATATTTGAATATCGGCTGACAGTTCACGTGATATTCGCTATGGGCCCTGTTAACGTCGTTGAGCACATCCATCAGTTTGGTTGTCTGAACAACGAAACTCTCGTAATCATGCTCCATGGTCTCATCTGGTATCTCCATCTCATCATCAGTGTCTTCTTTCATGTTCAGCCGTAGTAAGTTGACATTCTTGGCAGTACGGTTATTAATATCCGGTATGTGTCTTTTGCCGTCGTGTCCCATCGTTGTGACCTGTCCGTACTCCTGGGGCGTGAGTCGTCTCCATGTGGGTTGTAGGCCTACTTCTCGTTCGTCGTCGCTCACCACCTCGACACCTCCACTCCGCACGTGTCCGCTCTTGAACATTGTTCTCATTGCTGCATTCGATGCCCTAGCACGCCTCGGAGAACCCCGTTTTCCTATCAATCTCCTCGCCTTTGTCCTCATCTTGTCTTGTCTTTTCGTATACTTGTCTTTCTTCGCTTAAAATCGTACTCCTAGGAGATGTCTATTTCGGGATGCTTCCTTCAACAGACTG